>NW_027596643.1:0-194153 GCF_964194155.1 Cetorhinus maximus
GAATTTGTTGGTGTTTTTCAATGTTGAGGTTGTTGTTGAATTTGTTGGTGTTTTTCAATGTTGAGGTTGTTGTTGAATTTGTTGGTGATTTTAAATATTGAGGTTGTTGTTGAATTTGTTGGTGATTATCAATGTTATTTTATGAACTTTTTTGTATTTTTCAATGTTGAGGTTGTTGTTGATTTTGTTGGTTTCTTTCAATGTTCAGGTTGTTCAATTTGTTGGTGATTATCAATGTTATTTTTTGAACTTTTTTGTATTTTTCAATGTTGAGGTTGTTGTTGATTTTGTTGGTGTTTTTCATTGTTGAGGTTGTTGTTGAATTTGTTGGTGTTTTTCAATGTTGAGGTTTTTGTTGAATAGTTGGTGTTATCAATGTTTTTGTTGAACTTTTTTGTATTTTTTACAGTTAAGGTTGTTGTTGAATTTGTTGGTGTTTTTCAATGTTGAGGTTGTTCTTCAATTTTTTGGTGTTTTTCAATGTTGAGGTTTTTGAATTTGTAGGTGTTTTTCAATGTTGACGTTGTTGTTAAATTTGTAGGTGATTTTCAATGTTGAGGTTGTTGTTGAATTTGTTGTTTGTTTGCAATATTGAATTTGTTGTTGAATTTGTTGGAGTTATCAATGCTTTTTTTGAAATTTTTATCTTCTTTTAAAAGTTGAGGTTGTTGTTGAATTTGTTGGTATTTTTCAATTTTGCAGTTGTTGTTGACTTATTCGTTGTTTTTCATTGTTGAGGTTTTTGAAGTTGTTGGTGTTTTTCAATGTTGAGGTTGTTGTTGAATTTGTTGGTGTTTGTCAATGTTGAGGTTGTTGTTGAATTTGTTGGTCTTTTTCAATGTTGAGGTGGTTCAATTTGTTGGTGATTATCAATATTGAGGTTGTTGTTGAATTTGTTGGTTTTATCAATGTTCTTTTTGAAACTGTTTCTCTTGTTTTAAAAGTTGAGGTTGTTGTTGAATTTGTTGGTGTTTTTCAATGTTGAGGTTGTTGTTAAATTTGTTGGTGATATTCAATAATGAGATTGTTGTTGATGTTGTTGGTGTTATCAATGATAATTTTTGAACTTTTTTGTATTTTTCAATGTTGAGGTTGTTGTTGAATTTGTTGGTGTTTGTCAATGTTGAGGTTGTTGTTGAATTTGTTGGTCTTTTTCAATGTTGAGGTGGTTCAATTTGTTGGTGATTATCAATATTGAGGTTGTTGTTGAATTTGTTGGTTTTATCAATGCTCTTTTTGAAACTGTTTCTCTTGTTTTAAATGTTGAGGTTGTTGTTGAATTTGTTGGTGTTTTTCAATGTTGAGGTTGTTGTTAAATTTGTCGGTGATATTCAATAATGAGAATGTTGTTGATGCAGTTGGTGTTATCAATGTTATTTTTTGAACTTTTTTGTATTTTTCAATGTTGAGGTTGTTGTTGAATTTGTTGGTGATTTTCAATATTGAGGTTGTTGTTGAATTTGTTGCTGTTATCAATGTTAATTTTTGATCTTTTTTTATTTTTGAAAGTTGAGCTTGTTGTTGAATTTGTTGGTTTTTTTCAATGTTGACGTTGTTGTTGAATTTGTTGGTGTTTTTCAATGTTGACGTTTGTTGTTGAATTTGTTGGTGTTTTTCATTGTTGAGGTTTTTGTTGAATTTGGTGGTGTCATCAATGTTTTTGTTGAACTTTTTTGTATTTTTAAAAGATGAGGTTGTTGTTCAATTTGTTGGCATTTTTCAAAGTTGAGATTGTTGTTGAATTTGTTGCTGATTTTAAATGTTGAGGTCGTGGTTGAACTTGTTGGTGTCTTTCAATATTGAGGTTGTTGTTGAATTTGTTGGTGTTTTTCAATGTTGAGGTTGTTGTTGAATTTGTTGGTGTTTTTCAATGTTGAGGTTGTTGTTGAATTTGTTGGTGATTTTAAATATTGAGGTTGTTGTTGAATTTGTTGGTGATTATCAATGTTATTTTATGAACTTTTTTGTATTTTTCAATGTTGAGGTTGTTGTTGATTTTGTTGGTTTCTTTCAATGTTCAGGTTGTTCAATTTGTTGGTGATTATCAATGTTATTTTTTGAACTTTTTTGTATTTTTCAATGTTGAGGTTGTTGTTGATTTTGTTGGTGTTTTTCATTGTTGAGGTTGTTGTTGAATTTGTTGGTGTTTTTCAATGTTGAGGTTTTTGTTGAATAGTTGGTGTTATCAATGTTTTTGTTGAACTTTATTGTATTTTTTACAGTTAAGGTTGTTGTTGAATTTGTTGGTGTTTTTCAATGTTGAGGTTGTTCTTCAATTTTTTGGTGTTTTTCAATGTTGAGGTTTTTGAATTTGTAGGTGTTTTTCAATGTTGACGTTGTTGTTAAATTTGTAGGTGATTTTCAATGTTGAGGTTGTTGTTGAATTTGTTGTCTGTTTGCAATATTGAATTTGTTGTTGAATTTGTTGGAGTTATCAATGCTTTTTTTGAAATTTTTATCTTCTTTTAAAAGTTGAGGTTGTTGTTGAATTTGTTGGTATTTTTCAATTTTGCAGTTGTTGTTGACTTATTCGTTGTTTTTCATTGTTGAGGTTTTTGAAGTTGTTGGTGTTTTTCAATGTTGAGGTTGTTGTTGAATTTGTTGGTGTTTTTGAATGTTGAGGTTGTTGTTGAATTTGTTGGTGATTTTCAATGTTGAGGTTGTTGTTTAAATTTGTTGGTGTTTTTCGTTGTTGAGGTTTTTGTTGAATTTGTTGGTGTTATCAATGTTTTTGTTGAACTTTTTTGTATTTTTAAAATTTGAGGTTTTTGTTGAATTTGTTGCTGTTATTCAATGTTGAGGTTGTTGTTGAATTTGTTGGTGTTTTTCATTGTTGAGGTTTTTGTCGAATTTGTTGGTGTTATCAATGTTTTTGTTGAACTTTTTGATACTTTTAAAAGTTGAGGTTGTTGTTGAATTTTTGGCATTTTTCAATGTTGAGATTGTTGTTGAATTTGTTGCTGATTTTAAATGTTGAGGTCGTTGTTGAACTTGTTGGTGTCTTTCAATATTGAGGTTGTTGTTGAATTTGTTGGTGTTTTTCAATGTTGAGGTTGTGGTTGAATTTGTTAGTGACTTTCAATATATAGGTTGTTGTTGAATTTGTTGGTTTTATCAATGATCTTTTTTGAAGTTTTTTGTTGTTTTAAATGTTGAGGTTGTTTTTGAAATTGTTGCTGCTTTTCAATGTTGAGGTTGTTGAATTTGTTGGTGTTTTTAATTGGTGAGGTTGTTGTTGAATTTGTTGGTGTTTTTCAATGTTGAGGTTGTTGTTAAATTTGTTGGTCTTATCAATGTTTTTGTTGAACTTTTTTGTATTTTTAAAGGTTAAGGTTGTTGTTGAATTTGTTGGTGTTTTTCAATGTTGAGGTTGTTGAATTTGTTGGTGATTTTCAATATTGAGGTTGATGTTGAATTTGTTGGTGATTATCAATGTTATTTTTTGAACTTTTTTGTATTTTTCAATGTTGAGGTTGTTTTTCAATTTGTTGGTATTTTTCAATGTTGAGGTTGTTGTTGATTTTGTTGGTGCTTTTCATTGTTGAGGTTTTTGTTGAATTTGTTGGTGTTTTTCATTGTTGAGGTTTTTGTTGAATAGTTGGTGTTATCAATGTTTTTGTTGAACTTTTCTGTATTTTTAAAAGTTAAGGTTGTTGTTGAATTTTTTGTTGTTTTTCATTGTTGAGGTTGTTCTTCAATTTTTTGGTGTTTTTCAATGTTGAGGTTGTTGTTAAATTTGTAGGTGATTTTCAATGTCGAGGTTGTTGTTGAATTTGTTGTTTATTTGCAATATTGAATTTGTTGTTGAATTTGTTGGTGTTATCAATGCTTTTATTGAAATTTTTATCTTCTTTTAAAAGTTGAGGTTGTTGTTGAATTTGTTGGTATTTTTCAGTGTCGCGGTTGTTGAATTATTTGTTGTTTATCATTTTTGAGGTTGTTGAAGTTGTTGGTCTTTTTCAATGTTGAGGTTGTTGTTGAATTTGTTGGTGTTTGTCAATGTTGAGGTTGTTGTTGATTTTGATGGTGTCTTTCAATGTTGAGGTTGTTCAATTTGTTGGTGATTATCAAAATTGAGGTTGTTGTTGAATTTGTTGGTTTTATCAATGTTCTTTTTTAAACTATTTCTCTTGTTTTAAAAGTTGAGGTTGTTGTTGAATTTGTTGGTGTTTTTCAATGTTGAGGTTGTTGTTAAATTTGTTGGTGATATTCAATAATGAGATTGTTGTTGAAATTGTTGGTGTTATCAATGTTATTTTTTGAACTTTTTTGTATTTTTCAATGTTGAGGTTGTTGTTGAATTTGTTGGTGTTTTTCAATTTTGAGGTTGTTGTTGAATTTGTTGGTGATTTTCAATATTGAGGTTGTTGTTGAATTTGTAGCTGTTATCAATGTTAATTTTTGATCTTTTTTTTATTTTTGAAAGTTGAGCTTGTTGTTGAATTTGTTGGTATTTTTCAATGTTGACGTTGTTGTTGAATTTGTTGGTGATTTTCATTATTGAAGTTGTTGAATTTGTTGGTGATTTTCAATGTTGAGGTTGTTGTTGAAGTTGTTGGTATCTATCAATGTTGAGGTTGTTCTTGAATTTGTTGGTGTTATCAATGTTATTTTTGAACTTTTTCTCCTCTTTTAAAAGTTGAGGTTGTTGTTGAATTTGTTGGTGTTTTTCAATGTTGAGGTTGTTGTTGAATTTGATTGTGACTTTCAACATACAGGTTGTTGTTGAATTTGTTGGTTTTATCAATGATCTTTTTTGAACTTTTTGGTAGTTTTAAATGTTGAGGTTGTTGTTGAATTTGTCGTCGTTTTTCAATGTTGAGGTTGTTCTTGAATTTGTTGGTGTTATCAATGTTTTTTTTGAACATTTTCTCTTCTTTTAAAAGTTGAGATTGTTTTTGAATTTGTTGGAATTTTTCAATGTTGAGCTTGTTGTTGAAATTGTAAGTTGTTTTCAATGTTCAGGTTGTTGTTGAATTTGTTGGCGTTTTTCAATGTTGAGATTGTTGTTGAATTTGTTGCTGATTTTCAATGTTGAGGTCGTTTTTGAACTTGTTGGTGTCATTGAATATTGAGGTTGTTGTTGAATTTGTTGGTGATTTTCAATATTGTGTTTGATGTTGAATTTGTTGGTGTTTTTCAGTATTGAGGTTGTTGTTGAACTTGTTGGTGTTATCAATGTTGAGGTTGTTGTTGGATTTGTTGGTGTTTTTCATTGTTGAGGTTTTTGTTGAATTTGTTGGTGTTATCAATTTTTTTGTTGAACTTTTTTGTATTTTTAGAAGTTGAGGTTGTTGTTGAATATGTTCGTATTTTTTAATGTTGTGGTTGTTGTTGCATTTTTTGGTGTTTTTCAATGTTGAGGTTGTTGTTGAATTTGTTGTTGATTTTCAATATTGAGGTTGTTGTTGAATTTGTTGGTGATTTTCAATGTTGAGGTTGCTGTTGAATTTGTTGTTGATTTTCAATATTGAGTTTGTTGTTGAATTTGGTGGTGTTATCAATGTTATTTTTTGAACTTTTTTGTAGTTTTCAATGTTTAGGTTGTTGTTGAATTTGTTGGTGTTATCAATGTTATTTTTTGAACTATTTTCTATTTTTCAATGTTGTGGTTGTTGTTGAATTTGTTGGTGTTATCAATGTTTATTTTGGACTTTTTTTATTCTTTTAAATTTGAGGTTGTTGTTGAATTTGTTGGTTTTATCAATGATCTTTTTTAAACTTTTTTGTAGTTTTAAATGTTGAGGTTGTTGTTGAAATTGTTGGTGTTCTCAATGTTTAGGTTGTTGAATTGGTTGGTGTTATTCATTCTTGAGGTTGTTGTTGAATTTTGTGGTGATTTTCAATATTGAGGTTGTTGTTGCATTTGTTGGTGTTTTTCAACGTTGAGGTTGTTGTTGAATTTGTTGGTGACTTTCAATATTGAGGATGTTGTTGAATTTGCTGGCGTTTTTCAATGTTGAGGTTGTTGTTGAATTTGTTGGTGTTATCAATGTTTTTTCTGAACTTTTTCTCTTCTTTTAAAAGTTGGGGTTGTTGTTGAATTTGATGGTGTTTTTCAATGTTGAGGTTGTTGTTGAATTTGTTGGTGTTTTTAAATGTTGAGGTAGAGGTAGAGTTTGTTGGTGATTTTCAATATTGAGGTTGTTGTTGAATTTGTTGACGTTTTTCAATGTTGCGATTGTTGTTGAATTTGTTGATGATTTTCAATGTTGAGGTCGTTGTTGAATTTGTTTGTGATTTTCAATATTGATGTTTTAGTTGAATTTGTTGGTATTATCAATGTTATTTTTTGAACGTTTTTGTACTTTTCAATGTTGAGATTTTTGAATTTGATGGTGATTTTCAATGTTGAGGTTGTTGTTGAATTTGTTGGTGTTTTTCGTTGTTGAGGTGTTTGATTAATTTGTTGGTGTTATCAATGTTTTTGTTGAACTTTTTGTATTTTTAAAATTTGAGTTTGTTGTTGAATCTGTTGGTGTTTTTCAATGTTGACGTTTGTTGTTGAATTTGTTGGTGTTTTTCATTGTTGAGGTTTTTGTTGAATTTGGTGGTGTCATCAATGTTTTTGTTGAACTTTTTTGTATTTTTAAAAGATGAGGTTGTTGTTCAATTTGTTGGCATTTTTCAAAGTTGAGATTGTTGTTGAATTTGTTGCTGATTTTAAATGTTGAGGTCGTGGTTGAACTTGTTGGTGTCTTTCAATATTGAGGTTGTTGTTGAATTTGTTGGTGTTTTTCAATGTTGAGGTTGTTGTTGAATTTGTTGGTGTTTTTCAATGTTGAGGTTGTTGTTGAATTTGTTGGTGATTTTAAATATTGAGGTTGTTGTTGAATTTGTTGGTGATTATCAATGTTATTTTATGAACTTTTTTGTATTTTTCAATGTTGAGGTTGTTGTTGATTTTGTTGGTTTCTTTCAATGTTCAGGTTGTTCAATTTGTTGGTGATTATCAATGTTATTTTTTGAACTTTTTTGTATTTTTCAATGTTGAGGTTGTTGTTGATTTTGTTGGTGTTTTTCATTGTTGAGGTTGTTGTTGAATTTGTTGGTGTTTTTCAATGTTGAGGTTTTTGTTGAGTAGTTGGTGTTATCAATGTTTTTGTTGAACTTTTTTGTATTTTTTACAGTTAAGGTTGTTGTTGAATTTGTTGGTGTTTTTCAATGTTGAGGTTGTTCTTCAATTTTTTGATGTTTTTCAATGTTGAGGTTTTTGAATTTGTAGGTGTTTTTCAATGTTGACGTTGTTGTTAAATTTGTAGGTGATTTTCAATGTTGAGGTTGTTGTTGAATTTGTTGTTTGTTTGCAATATTGAATTTGTTGTTGAATTTGTTGGAGTTATCAATGCTTTTTTTGAAATTTTTATCTTCTTTTAAAAGTTGAGGTTGTTGTTGAATTTGTTGGTATTTTTCAATTTTGCAGTTGTTGTTGACTTATTCGTTGTTTTTCATTGTTGAGGTTTTTGAAGTTGTTGGTGTTTTTCAATGTTGAGGTTGTTGTTGAATTTGTTGGTGTTTGTCAATGTTGAGGTTGTTGTTGAATTTGTTGGTCTTTTTCAATGTTGAGGTGGTTCAATTTGTTGGTGATTATCAATATTGAGGTTGTTGTTGAATTTGTTGGTTTTATCAATGTTCTTTTTGAAACTGTTTCTCTTGTTTTAAAAGTTGAGGTTGTTGTTGAATTTGTTGGTGTTTTTCAATGTTGAGGTTGTTGTTAAATTTGTTGGTGATATTCAATAATGAGATTGTTGTTGATGTTGTTGGTGTTATCAATGATAATTTTTGAACTTTTTTGTATTTTTCAATGTTGAGGTTGTTGTTGAATTTGTTGGTATTTTTCAATATTGAGGTTGTTGTTGAATTTATTGCTGTTTTTCAATGTTGAGGTTGTTGTTGAATTTGTTGGTGTTTGTCAATGTTGAGGTTGTTGTTGAATTTGTTGGTCTTTTTCAATGTTGAGGTGGTTCAATTTGTTGGTGATTATCAATATTGAGGTTGTTGTTGAATTTGTTGGTTTTATCAATGCTCTTTTTGAAACTGTTTCTCTTGTTTTAAATGTTGAGGTTGTTGTTGAATTTGTTGGTGTTTTTCAATGTTGAGGTTGTTGTTAAATTTGTCGGTGATATTCAATAATGAGAATGTTGTTGATGCAGTTGGTGTTATCAATGTTATTTTTTGAACTTTTTTGTATTTTTCAATGTTGAGGTTGTTGTTGAATTTGTTGGTGATTTTCAATATTGAGGTTGTTGTTGAATTTGTTGCTGTTATCAATGTTAATTTTTGATCTTTTTTTATTTTGAAAGTTGAGCTTGTTGTTGAATTTGTTGGTTTTTTTCAATGTTGACGTTGTTGTTGAATTTGTTGGTGTTTTTCAATGTTGACGTTTGTTGTTGAATTTGTTGGTGTTTTTCATTGTTGAGGTTTTTGTTGAATTTGGTGGTGTCATCAATGTTTTTGTTGAACTTTTTTGTATTTTTAAAAGATGAGGTTGTTGTTCAATTTGTTGGCATTTTTCAAAGTTGAGATTGTTGTTGAATTTGTTGCTGATTTTAAATGTTGAGGTCGTGGTTGAACTTGTTGGTGTCTTTCAATATTGAGGTTGTTGTTGAATTTGTTGGTGTTTTTCAATGTTGAGGTTGTTGTTGAATTTGTTGGTGTTTTTCAATGTTGAGGTTGTTGTTGAATTTGTTGGTGATTTTAAATATTGAGGTTGTTGTTGAATTTGTTGGTGATTATCAATGTTATTTTATGAACTTTTTTGTATTTTTCAATGTTGAGGTTGTTGTTGATTTTGTTGGTTTCTTTCAATGTTCAGGTTGTTCAATTTGTTGGTGATTATCAATGTTATTTTTTGAACTTTTTTGTATTTTTCAATGTTGAGGTTGTTGTTGATTTTGTTGGTGTTTTTCATTGTTGAGGTTGTTGTTGAATTTGTTGGTGTTTTTCAATGTTGAGGTTTTTGTTGAATAGTTGGTGTTATCAATGTTTTTGTTGAACTTTTTTGTATTTTTTACAGTTAAGGTTGTTGTTGAATTTGTTGGTGTTTTTCAATGTTGAGGTTGTTCTTCAATTTTTTGGTGTTTTTCAATGTTGAGGTTTTTGAATTTGTAGGTGTTTTTCAATGTTGACGTTGTTGTTAAATTTGTAGGTGATTTTCAATGTTGAGGTTGTTGTTGAATTTGTTGTTTGTTTGCAATATTGAATTTGTTGTTGAATTTGTTGGAGTTATCAATGCTTTTTTTGAAATTTTTATCTTCTTTTAAAAGTTGAGGTTGTTGTTGAATTTGTTGGTATTTTTCAATTTTGCAGTTGTTGTTGACTTATTCGTTGTTTTTCATTGTTGAGGTTTTTGAAGTTGTTGGTGTTTTTCAATGTTGAGGTTGTTGTTGAATTTGTTGGTGTTTGTCAATGTTGAGGTTGTTGTTGAATTTGTTGGTCTTTTTCAATGTTGAGGTGGTTCAATTTGTTGGTGATTATCAATATTGAGGTTGTTGTTGAATTTGTTGGTTTTATCAATGTTCTTTTTGAAACTGTTTCTCTTGTTTTAAAAGTTGAGGTTGTTGTTGAATTTGTTGGTGTTTTTCAATGTTGAGGTTGTTGTTAAATTTGTTGGTGATATTCAATAATGAGATTGTTGTTGATGTTGTTGGTGTTATCAATGATAATTTTTGAACTTTTTTGTATTTTTCAATGTTGAGGTTGTTGTTGAATTTGTTGGTATTTTTCAATATTGAGGTTGTTGTTGAATTTATTGCTGTTTTTCAATGTTGAGGTTGTTGTTGAATTTGTTGGTGTTTGTCAATGTTGAGGTTGTTGTTGAATTTGTTGGTCTTTTTCAATGTTGAGGTGGTTCAATTTGTTGGTGATTATCAATATTGAGGTTGTTGTTGAATTTGTTGGTTTTATCAATGCTCTTTTTGAAACTGTTTCTCTTGTTTTAAATGTTGAGGTTGTTGTTGAATTTGTTGGTGTTTTTCAATGTTGAGGTTGTTGTTAAATTTGTCGGTGATATTCAATAATGAGAATGTTGTTGATGCAGTTGGTGTTATCAATGTTATTTTTTGAACTTTTTTGTATTTTTCAATGTTGAGGTTGTTGTTGAATTTGTTGGTGATTTTCAATATTGAGGTTGTTGTTGAATTTGTTGCTGTTATCAATGTTAATTTTTGATCTTTTTTTATTTTGAAAGTTGAGCTTGTTGTTGAATTTGTTGGTTTTTTTCAATGTTGACGTTGTTGTTGAATTTGTTGGTGTTTTTCAATGTTGACGTTTGTTGTTGAATTTGTTGGTGTTTTTCATTGTTGAGGTTTTTGTTGAATTTGGTGGTGTCATCAATGTTTTTGTTGAACTTTTTTGTATTTTTAAAAGATGAGGTTGTTGTTCAATTTGTTGGCATTTTTCAAAGTTGAGATTGTTGTTGAATTTGTTGCTGATTTTAAATGTTGAGGTCGTGGTTGAACTTGTTGGTGTCTTTCAATATTGAGGTTGTTGTTGAATTTGTTGGTGTTTTTCAATGTTGAGGTTGTTGTTGAATTTGTTGGTGTTTTTCAATGTTGAGGTTGTTGTTGAATTTGTTGGTGATTTTAAATATTGAGGTTGTTGTTGAATTTGTTGGTGATTATCAATGTTATTTTATGAACTTTTTTGTATTTTTCAATGTTGAGGTTGTTGTTGATTTTGTTGGTTTCTTTCAATGTTCAGGTTGTTCAATTTGTTGGTGATTATCAATGTTATTTTTTGAACTTTTTTGTATTTTTCAATGTTGAGGTTGTTGTTGATTTTGTTGGTGTTTTTCATTGTTGAGGTTGTTGTTGAATTTGTTGGTGTTTTTCAATGTTGAGGTTTTTGTTGAATAGTTGGTGTTATCAATGTTTTTGTTGAACTTTTTTGTATTTTTTACAGTTAAGGTTGTTGTTGAATTTGTTGGTGTTTTTCAATGTTGAGGTTGTTCTTCAATTTTTTGGTGTTTTTCAATGTTGAGGTTTTTGAATTTGTAGGTGTTTTTCAATGTTGACGTTGTTGTTAAATTTGTAGGTGATTTTCAATGTTGAGGTTGTTGTTGAATTTGTTGTTTGTTTGCAATATTGAATTTGTTGTTGAATTTGTTGGAGTTATCAATGCTTTTTTTGAAATTTTTATCTTCTTTTAAAAGTTGAGGTTGTTGTTGAATTTGTTGGTATTTTTCAATTTTGCAGTTGTTGTTGACTTATTCGTTGTTTTTCATTGTTGAGGTTTTTGAAGTTGTTGGTGTTTTTCAATGTTGAGGTTGTTGTTGAATTTGTTGGTGTTTGTCAATGTTGAGGTTGTTGTTGAATTTGTTGGTCTTTTTCAATGTTGAGGTGGTTCAATTTGTTGGTGATTATCAATATTGAGGTTGTTGTTGAATTTGTTGGTTTTATCAATGTTCTTTTTGAAACTGTTTCTCTTGTTTTAAAAGTTGAGGTTGTTGTTGAATTTGTTGGTGTTTTTCAATGTTGAGGTTGTTGTTAAATTTGTTGGTGATATTCAATAATGAGATTGTTGTTGATGTTGTTGGTGTTATCAATGATAATTTTTGAACTTTTTTGTATTTTTCAATGTTGAGGTTGTTGTTGAATTTGTTGGTATTTTTCAATATTGAGGTTGTTGTTGAATTTATTGCTGTTTTTCAATGTTGAGGTTGTTGTTGAATTTGTTGGTGTTTGTCAATGTTGAGGTTGTTGTTGAATTTGTTGGTCTTTTTCAATGTTGAGGTGGTTCAATTTGTTGGTGATTATCAATATTGAGGTTGTTGTTGAATTTGTTGGTTTTATCAATGCTCTTTTTGAAACTGTTTCTCTTGTTTTAAATGTTGAGGTTGTTGTTGAATTTGTTGGTGTTTTTCAATGTTGAGGTTGTTGTTAAATTTGTCGGTGATATTCAATAATGAGAATGTTGTTGATGCAGTTGGTGTTATCAATGTTATTTTTTGAACTTTTTTGTATTTTTCAATGTTGAGGTTGTTGTTGAATTTGTTGGTGATTTTCAATATTGAGGTTGTTGTTGAATTTGTTGCTGTTATCAATGTTAATTTTTGATCTTTTTTTATTTTTGAAAGTTGAGCTTGTTGTTGAATTTGTTGGTTTTTTTCAATGTTGACGTTGTTGTTGAATTTGTTGGTGTTTTTCAATGTTGACGTTTGTTGTTGAATTTGTTGGTGTTTTTCATTGTTGAGGTTTTTGTTGAATTTGGTGGTGTCATCAATGTTTTTGTTGAACTTTTTTGTATTTTTAAAAGATGAGGTTGTTGTTCAATTTGTTGGCATTTTTCAAAGTTGAGATTGTTGTTGAATTTGTTGCTGATTTTAAATGTTGAGGTCGTGGTTGAACTTGTTGGTGTCTTTCAATATTGAGGTTGTTGTTGAATTTGTTGGTGTTTTTCAATGTTGAGGTTGTTGTTGAATTTGTTGGTGTTTTTCAATGTTGAGGTTGTTGTTGAATTTGTTGGTGATTTTAAATATTGAGGTTGTTGTTGAATTTGTTGGTGATTATCAATGTTATTTTATGAACTTTTTTGTATTTTTCAATGTTGAGGTTGTTGTTGATTTTGTTGGTTTCTTTCAATGTTCAGGTTGTTCAATTTGTTGGTGATTATCAATGTTATTTTTTGAACTTTTTTGTATTTTTCAATGTTGAGGTTGTTGTTGATTTTGTTGGTGTTTTTCATTGTTGAGGTTGTTGTTGAATTTGTTGGTGTTTTTCAATGTTGAGGTTTTTGTTGAATAGTTGGTGTTATCAATGTTTTTGTTGAACTTTATTGTATTTTTTACAGTTAAGGTTGTTGTTGAATTTGTTGGTGTTTTTCAATGTTGAGGTTGTTCTTCAATTTTTTGGTGTTTTTCAATGTTGAGGTTTTTGAATTTGTAGGTGTTTTTCAATGTTGACGTTGTTGTTAAATTTGTAGGTGATTTTCAATGTTGAGGTTGTTGTTGAATTTGTTGTTTGTTTGCAATATTGAATTTGTTGTTGAATTTGTTGGAGTTATCAATGCTTTTTTTGAAATTTTTATCTTCTTTTAAAAGTTGAGGTTGTTGTTGAATTTGTTGGTATTTTTCAATTTTGCAGTTGTTGTTGACTTATTCGTTGTTTTTCATTGTTGAGGTTTTTGAAGTTGTTGGTGTTTTTCAATGTTGAGGTTGTTGTTGAATTTGTTGGTGTTATCAATGTTTTTGTTGAACTTTTTTGTATTTTTAAAATTTGAGGTTTTTGTTGAATTTGTTGCTGTTATTCAATGTTGAGGTTGTTGTTGAATTTGTTGGTGTTTTTCATTGTTGAGGTTTTTGTCGAATTTGTTGGTGTTATCAATGTTTTTGTTGAACTTTTTGATACTTTTAAAAGTTGAGGTTGTTGTTGAATTTTTGGCATTTTTCAATGTTGAGATTGTTGTTGAATTTGTTGCTGATTTTAAATGTTGAGGTCGTTGTTGAACTTGTTGGTGTCTTTCAATATTGAGGTTGTTGTTGAATTTGTTGGTGTTTTTCAATGTTGAGGTTGTGGTTGAATTTGTTAGTGACTTTCAATATACAGGTTGTTGTTGAATTTGTTGGTTTTATCAATGATCTTTTTTGAAGTTTTTTGTTGTTTTAAATGTTGAGGTTGTTTTTGAAATTGTTGCTGCTTTTCAATGTTGAGGTTGTTGAATTTGTTGGTGTTTTTAATTGGTGAGGTTGTTGTTGAATTTGTTGGTGTTTTTCAATGTTGAGGTTGTTGTTAAATTTGTTGGTCTTATCAATGTTTTTGTTGAACTTTTTTGTATTTTTAAAGGTTAAGGTTGTTGTTGAATTTGTTGGTGTTTTTCAATGTTGAGGTTGTTGAATTTGTTGGTGATTTTCAATATTGAGGTTGATGTTGAATTTGTTGGTGATTATCAATGTTATTTTTTGAACTTTTTTGTATTTTTCAATGTTGAGGTTGTTTTTCAATTTGTTGGTATTTTTCAATGTTGAGGTTGTTGTTGATTTTGTTGGTGCTTTTCATTGTTGAGGTTTTTGTTGAATTTGTTGGTGTTTTTCATTGTTGAGGTTTTTGTTGAATAGTTGGTGTTATCAATGTTTTTGTTGAACTTTTCTGTATTTTTAAAAGTTAAGGTTGTTGTTGAATTTTTTGTTGTTTTTCATTGTTGAGGTTGTTCTTCAATTTTTTGGTGTTTTTCAATGTTGAGGTTGTTGTTAAATTTGTAGGTGATTTTCAATGTCGAGGTTGTTGTTGAATTTGTTGTTTATTTGCAATATTGAATTTGTTGTTGAATTTGTTGGTGTTATCAATGCTTTTATTGAAATTTTTATCTTCTTTTAAAAGTTGAGGTTGTTGTTGAATTTGTTGGTATTTTTCAGTGTTGCGGTTGTTGAATTATTTGTTGTTTATCATTTTTGAGGTTGTTGAAGTTGTTGGTCTTTTTCAATGTTGAGGTTGTTGTTGAATTTGTTGGTGTTTGTCAATGTTGAGGTTGTTGTTGATTTTGATGGTGTCTTTCAATGTTGAGGTTGTTCAATTTGTTGGTGATTATCAAAATTGAGGTTGTTGTTGAATTTGTTGGTTTTATCAATGTTCTTTTTTAAACTATTTCTCTTGTTTTAAAAGTTGAGGTTGTTGTTGAATTTGTTGGTGTTTTTCAATGTTGAGGTTGTTGTTAAATTTGTTGGTGATATTCAATAATGAGATTGTTGTTGAAATTGTTGGTGTTATCAATGTTATTTTTTGAACTTTTTTGTATTTTTCAATGTTGAGGTTGTTGTTGAATTTGTTGGTGTTTTTCAATTTTGAGGTTGTTGTTGAATTTGTTGGTGATTTTCAATATTGAGGTTGTTGTTGAATTTGTAGCTGTTATCAATGTTAATTTTTGATCTTTTTTTTATTTTTGAAAGTTGAGCTTGTTGTTGAATTTGTTGGTATTTTTCAATGTTGACGTTGTTGTTGAATTTGTTGGTGATTTTCATTATTGAAGTTGTTGAATTTGTTGGTGATTTTCAATGTTGAGGTTGTTGTTGAAGTTGTTGGTATCTATCAATGTTGAGGTTGTTCTTGAATTTGTTGGTGTTATCAATGTTATTTTTGAACTTTTTCTCCTCTTTTAAAAGTTGAGGTTGTTGTTGAATTTGTTGGTGTTTTTCAATGTTGAGGTTGTTGTTGAATTTGATTGTGACTTTCAACATACAGGTTGTTGTTGAATTTGTTGGTTTTATCAATGATCTTTTTTGAACTTTTTGGTAGTTTTAAATGTTGAGGTTGTTGTTGAATTTGTCGTCGTTTTTCAATGTTGAGGTTGTTCTTGAATTTGTTGGTGTTATCAATGTTTTTTTTGAACATTTTCTCTTCTTTTAAAAGTTGAGATTGTTTTTGAATTTGTTGGAATTTTTCAATGTTGAGCTTGTTGTTGAAATTGTAAGTTGTTTTCAATGTTCAGGTTGTTGTTGAATTTGTTGGCGTTTTTCAATGTTGAGATTGTTGTTGAATTTGTTGCTGATTTTCAATGTTGAGGTCGTTTTTGAACTTGTTGGTGTCATTGAATATTGAGGTTGTTGTTGAATTTGTTGGTGATTTTCAATATTGTGTTTGATGTTGAATTTGTTGGTGTTTTTCAGTATTGAGGTTGTTGTTGAACTTGTTGGTGTTATCAATGTTGAGGTTGTTGTTGGATTTGTTGGTGTTTTTCATTGTTGAGGTTTTTGTTGAATTTGTTGGTGTTATCAATTTTTTTGTTGAACTTTTTTGTATTTTTAGAAGTTGAGGTTGTTGTTGAATATGTTCGTATTTTTTAATGTTGTGGTTGTTGTTGCATTTTTTGGTGTTTTTCAATGTTGAGGTTGTTGTTGAATTTGTTGTTGATTTTCAATATTGAGGTTGTTGTTGAATTTGTTGGTGATTTTCAATGTTGAGGTTGCTGTTGAATTTGTTGTTGATTTTCAATATTGAGTTTGTTGTTGAATTTGGTGGTGTTATCAATGTTATTTTTTGAACTTTTTTGTAGTTTTCAATGTTTAGGTTGTTGTTGAATTTGTTGGTGTTATCAATGTTATTTTTTGAACTATTTTCTATTTTTCAATGTTGTGGTTGTTGTTGAATTTGTTGGTGTTATCAATGTTTATTTTGGACTTTTTTTATTCTTTTAAATTTGAGGTTGTTGTTGAATTTGTTGGTTTTATCAATGATCTTTTTTAAACTTTTTTGTAGTTTTAAATGTTGAGGTTGTTGTTGAAATTGTTGGTGTTCTCAATGTTTAGGTTGTTGAATTGGTTGGTGTTATTCATTCTTGAGGTTGTTGTTGAATTTTGTGGTGATTTTCAATATTGAGGTTGTTGTTGCATTTGTTGGTGTTTTTCAACGTTGAGGTTGTTGTTGAATTTGTTGGTGACTTTCAATATTGAGGATGTTGTTGAATTTGCTGGCGTTTTTCAATGTTGAGGTTGTTGTTGAATTTGTTGGTGTTATCAATGTTTTTTCTGAACTTTTTCTCTTCTTTTAAAAGTTGGGGTTGTTGTTGAATTTGATGGTGTTTTTCAATGTTGAGGTTGTTGTTGAATTTGTTGGTGTTTTTAAATGTTGAGGTAGAGGTAGAGTTTGTTGGTGATTTTCAATATTGAGGTTGTTGTTGAATTTGTTGACGTTTTTCAATGTTGCGATTGTTGTTGAATTTGTTGATGATTTTCAATGTTGAGGTCGTTGTTGAATTTGTTTGTGATTTTCAATATTGATGTTTTAGTTGAATTTGTTGGTATTATCAATGTTATTTTTTGAACGTTTTTGTACTTTTCAATGTTGAGATTTTTGAATTTGATGGTGATTTTCAATGTTGAGGTTGTTGTTGAATTTGTTGGTGTTTTTCGTTGTTGAGGTGTTTGATTAATTTGTTGGTGTTATCAATGTTTTTGTTGAACTTTTTGTATTTTTAAAATTTGAGTTTGTTGTTGAATCTGTTGGTGTTTTTCAATGTTGACGTTTGTTGTTGAATTTGTTGGTGTTTTTCATTGTTGAGGTTTTTGTTGAATTTGGTGGTGTCATCAATGTTTTTGTTGAACTTTTTTGTATTTTTAAAAGATGAGGTTGTTGTTCAATTTGTTGGCATTTTTCAAAGTTGAGATTGTTGTTGAATTTGTTGCTGATTTTAAATGTTGAGGTCGTGGTTGAACTTGTTGGTGTCTTTCAATATTGAGGTTGTTGTTGAATTTGTTGGTGTTTTTCAATGTTGAGGTTGTTGTTGAATTTGTTGGTGTTTTTCAATGTTGAGGTTGTTGTTGAATTTGTTGGTGATTTTAAATATTGAGGTTGTTGTTGAATTTGTTGGTGATTATCAATGTTATTTTATGAACTTTTTTGTATTTTTCAATGTTGAGGTTGTTGTTGATTTTGTTGGTTTCTTTCAATGTTCAGGTTGTTCAATTTGTTGGTGATTATCAATGTTATTTTTTGAACTTTTTTGTATTTTTCAATGTTGAGGTTGTTGTTGATTTTGTTGGTGTTTTTCATTGTTGAGGTTGTTGTTGAATTTGTTGGTGTTTTTCAATGTTGAGGTTTTTGTTGAATAGTTGGTGTTATCAATGTTTTTGTTGAACTTTTTTGTATTTTTTACAGTTAAGGTTGTTGTTGAATTTGTTGGTGTTTTTCAATGTTGAGGTTGTTCTTCAATTTTTTGGTGTTTTTCAATGTTGAGGTTTTTGAATTTGTAGGTGTTTTTCAATGTTGACGTTGTTGTTAAATTTGTAGGTGATTTTCAATGTTGAGGTTGTTGTTGAATTTGTTGTTTGTTTGCAATATTGAATTTGTTGTTGAATTTGTTGGAGTTATCAATGCTTTTTTTGAAATTTTTATCTTCTTTTAAAAGTTGAGGTTGTTGTTGAATTTGTTGGTATTTTTCAATTTTGCAGTTGTTGTTGACTTATTCGTTGTTTTTCATTGTTGAGGTTTTTGAAGTTGTTGGTGTTTTTCAATGTTGAGGTTGTTGTTGAATTTGTTGGTGTTTGTCAATGTTGAGGTTGTTGTTGAATTTGTTGGTCTTTTTCAATGTTGAGGTGGTTCAATTTGTTGGTGATTATCAATATTGAGGTTGTTGTTGAATTTGTTGGTTTTATCAATGTTCTTTTTGAAACTGTTTCTCTTGTTTTAAAAGTTGAGGTTGTTGTTGAATTTGTTGGTGTTTTTCAATGTTGAGGTTGTTGTTAAATTTGTTGGTGATATTCAATAATGAGATTGTTGTTGATGTTGTTGGTGTTATCAATGATAATTTTTGAACTTTTTTGTATTTTTCAATGTTGAGGTTGTTGTTGAATTTGTTGGTATTTTTCAATATTGAGGTTGTTGTTGAATTTATTGCTGTTTTTCAATGTTGAGGTTGTTGTTGAATTTGTTGGTGTTTGTCAATGTTGAGGTTGTTGTTGAATTTGTTGGTCTTTTTCAATGTTGAGGTGGTTCAATTTGTTGGTGATTATCAATATTGAGGTTGTTGTTGAATTTGTTGGTTTTATCAATGCTCTTTTTGAAACTGTTTCTCTTGTTTTAAATGTTGAGGTTGTTGTTGAATTTGTTGGTGTTTTTCAATGTTGAGGTTGTTGTTAAATTTGTCGGTGATATTCAATAATGAGAATGTTGTTGATGCAGTTGGTGTTATCAATGTTATTTTTTGAACTTTTTTGTATTTTTCAATGTTGAGGTTGTTGTTGAATTTGTTGGTGATTTTCAATATTGAGGTTGTTGTTGAATTTGTTGCTGTTATCAATGTTAATTTTTGATCTTTTTTTATTTTTGAAAGTTGAGCTTGTTGTTGAATTTGTTGGTTTTTTTCAATGTTGACGTTGTTGTTGAATTTGTTGGTGTTTTTCAATGTTGACGTTTGTTGTTGAATTTGTTGGTGTTTTTCATTGTTGAGGTTTTTGTTGAATTTGGTGGTGTCATCAATGTTTTTGTTGAACTTTTTTGTATTTTTAAAAGATGAGGTTGTTGTTCAATTTGTTGGCATTTTTCAAAGTTGAGATTGTTGTTGAATTTGTTGCTGATTTTAAATGTTGAGGTCGTGGTTGAACTTGTTGGTGTCTTTCAATATTGAGGTTGTTGTTGAATTTGTTGGTGTTTTTCAATGTTGAGGTTGTTGTTGAATTTGTTGGTGTTTTTCAATGTTGAGGTTGTTGTTGAATTTGTTGGTGATTTTAAATATTGAGGTTGTTGTTGAATTTGTTGGTGATTATCAATGTTATTTTATGAACTTTTTTGTATTTTTCAATGTTGAGGTTGTTGTTGATTTTGTTGGTTTCTTTCAATGTTCAGGTTGTTCAATTTGTTGGTGATTATCAATGTTATTTTTTGAACTTTTTTGTATTTTTCAATGTTGAGGTTGTTGTTGATTTTGTTGGTGTTTTTCATTGTTGAGGTTGTTGTTGAATTTGTTGGTGTTTTTCAATGTTGAGGTTTTTGTTGAATAGTTGGTGTTATCAATGTTTTTGTTGAACTTTATTGTATTTTTTACAGTTAAGGTTGTTGTTGAATTTGTTGGTGTTTTTCAATGTTGAGGTTGTTCTTCAATTTTTTGGTGTTTTTCAATGTTGAGGTTTTTGAATTTGTAGGTGTTTTTCAATGTTGACGTTGTTGTTAAATTTGTAGGTGATTTTCAATGTTGAGGTTGTTGTTGAATTTGTTGTTTGTTTGCAATATTGAATTTGTTGTTGAATTTGTTGGAGTTATCAATGCTTTTTTTGAAATTTTTATCTTCTTTTAAAAGTTGAGGTTGTTGTTGAATTTGTTGGTATTTTTCAATTTTGCAGTTGTTGTTGACTTATTCGTTGTTTTTCATTGTTGAGGTTTTTGAAGTTGTTGGTGTTTTTCAATGTTGAGGTTGTTGTTGAATTTGTTGGTGTTATCAATGTTTTTGTTGAACTTTTTTGTATTTTTAAAATTTGAGGTTTTTGTTGAATTTGTTGCTGTTATTCAATGTTGAGGTTGTTGTTGAATTTGTTGGTGTTTTTCATTGTTGAGGTTTTTGTCGAATTTGTTGGTGTTATCAATGTTTTTGTTGAACTTTTTGATACTTTTAAAAGTTGAGGTTGTTGTTGAATTTTTGGCATTTTTCAATGTTGAGATTGTTGTTGAATTTGTTGCTGATTTTAAATGTTGAGGTCGTTGTTGAACTTGTTGGTGTCTTTCAATATTGAGGTTGTTGTTGAATTTGTTGGTGTTTTTCAATGTTGAGGTTGTGGTTGAATTTGTTAGTGACTTTCAATATACAGGTTGTTGTTGAATTTGTTGGTTTTATCAATGATCTTTTTTGAAGTTTTTTGTTGTTTTAAATGTTGAGGTTGTTTTTGAAATTGTTGCTGCTTTTCAATGTTGAGGTTGTTGAATTTGTTGGTGTTTTTAATTGGTGAGGTTGTTGTTGAATTTGTTGGTGTTTTTCAATGTTGAGGTTGTTGTTAAATTTGTTGGTCTTATCAATGTTTTTGTTGAACTTTTTTGTATTTTTAAAGGTTAAGGTTGTTGTTGAATTTGTTGGTGTTTTTCAATGTTGAGGTTGTTGAATTTGTTGGTGATTTTCAATATTGAGGTTGATGTTGAATTTGTTGGTGATTATCAATGTTATTTTTTGAACTTTTTTGTATTTTTCAATGTTGAGGTTGTTTTTCAATTTGTTGGTATTTTTCAATGTTGAGGTTGTTGTTGATTTTGTTGGTGCTTTTCATTGTTGAGGTTTTTGTTGAATTTGTTGGTGTTTTTCATTGTTGAGGTTTTTGTTGAATAGTTGGTGTTATCAATGTTTTTGTTGAACTTTTCTGTATTTTTAAAAGTTAAGGTTGTTGTTGAATTTTTTGTTGTTTTTCATTGTTGAGGTTGTTCTTCAATTTTTTGGTGTTTTTCAATGTTGAGGTTGTTGTTAAATTTGTAGGTGATTTTCAATGTCGAGGTTGTTGTTGAATTTGTTGTTTATTTGCAATATTGAATTTGTTGTTGAATTTGTTGGTGTTATCAATGCTTTTATTGAAATTTTTATCTTCTTTTAAAAGTTGAGGTTGTTGTTGAATTTGTTGGTATTTTTCAGTGTTGCGGTTGTTGAATTATTTGTTGTTTATCATTTTTGAGGTTGTTGAAGTTGTTGGTCTTTTTCAATGTTGAGGTTGTTGTTGAATTTGTTGGTGTTTGTCAATGTTGAGGTTGTTGTTGATTTTGATGGTGTCTTTCAATGTTGAGGTTGTTCAATTTGTTGGTGATTATCAAAATTGAGGTTGTTGTTGAATTTGTTGGTTTTATCAATGTTCTTTTTTAAACTATTTCTCTTGTTTTAAAAGTTGAGGTTGTTGTTGAATTTGTTGGTGTTTTTCAATGTTGAGGTTGTTGTTAAATTTGTTGGTGATATTCAATAATGAGATTGTTGTTGAAATTGTTGGTGTTATCAATGTTATTTTTTGAACTTTTTTGTATTTTTCAATGTTGAGGTTGTTGTTGAATTTGTTGGTGTTTTTCAATTTTGAGGTTGTTGTTGAATTTGTTGGTGATTTTCAATATTGAGGTTGTTGTTGAATTTGTAGCTGTTATCAATGTTAATTTTTGATCTTTTTTTTATTTTTGAAAGTTGAGCTTGTTGTTGAATTTGTTGGTATTTTTCAATGTTGACGTTGTTGTTGAATTTGTTGGTGATTTTCATTATTGAAGTTGTTGAATTTGTTGGTGATTTTCAATGTTGAGGTTGTTGTTGAAGTTGTTGGTATCTATCAATGTTGAGGTTGTTCTTGAATTTGTTGGTGTTATCAATGTTATTTTTGAACTTTTTCTCCTCTTTTAAAAGTTGAGGTTGTTGTTGAATTTGTTGGTGTTTTTCAATGTTGAGGTTGTTGTTGAATTTGATTGTGACTTTCAACATACAGGTTGTTGTTGAATTTGTTGGTTTTATCAATGATCTTTTTTGAACTTTTTGGTAGTTTTAAATGTTGAGGTTGTTGTTGAATTTGTCGTCGTTTTTCAATGTTGAGGTTGTTCTTGAATTTGTTGGTGTTATCAATGTTTTTTTTGAACATTTTCTCTTCTTTTAAAAGTTGAGATTGTTTTTGAATTTGTTGGAATTTTTCAATGTTGAGCTTGTTGTTGAAATTGTAAGTTGTTTTCAATGTTCAGGTTGTTGTTGAATTTGTTGGCGTTTTTCAATGTTGAGATTGTTGTTGAATTTGTTGCTGATTTTCAATGTTGAGGTCGTTTTTGAACTTGTTGGTGTCATTGAATATTGAGGTTGTTGTTGAATTTGTTGGTGATTTTCAATATTGTGTTTGATGTTGAATTTGTTGGTGTTTTTCAGTATTGAGGTTGTTGTTGAACTTGTTGGTGTTATCAATGTTGAGGTTGTTGTTGGATTTGTTGGTGTTTTTCATTGTTGAGGTTTTTGTTGAATTTGTTGGTGTTATCAATTTTTTTGTTGAACTTTTTTGTATTTTTAGAAGTTGAGGTTGTTGTTGAATATGTTCGTATTTTTTAATGTTGTGGTTGTTGTTGCATTTTTTGGTGTTTTTCAATGTTGAGGTTGTTGTTGAATTTGTTGTTGATTTTCAATATTGAGGTTGTTGTTGAATTTGTTGGTGATTTTCAATGTTGAGGTTGCTGTTGAATTTGTTGTTGATTTTCAATATTGAGTTTGTTGTTGAATTTGGTGGTGTTATCAATGTTATTTTTTGAACTTTTTTGTAGTTTTCAATGTTTAGGTTGTTGTTGAATTTGTTGGTGTTATCAATGTTATTTTTTGAACTATTTTCTATTTTTCAATGTTGTGGTTGTTGTTGAATTTGTTGGTGTTATCAATGTTTATTTTGGACTTTTTTTATTCTTTTAAATTTGAGGTTGTTGTTGAATTTGTTGGTTTTATCAATGATCTTTTTTAAACTTTTTTGTAGTTTTAAATGTTGAGGTTGTTGTTGAAATTGTTGGTGTTCTCAATGTTTAGGTTGTTGAATTGGTTGGTGTTATTCATTCTTGAGGTTGTTGTTGAATTTTGTGGTGATTTTCAATATTCAGGTTGTTGTTGCATTTGTTGGTGTTTTTCAACGTTGAGGTTGTTGTTGAATTTGTTGGTGACTTTCAATATTGAGGATGTTGTTGAATTTGCTGGCGTTTTTCAATGTTGAGGTTGTTGTTGAATTTGTTGGTGTTATCAATGTTTTTTCTGAACTTTTTCTCTTCTTTTAAAAGTTGGGGTTGTTGTTGAATTTGATGGTGTTTTTCAATGTTGAGGTTGTTGTTGAATTTGTTGGTGTTTTTAAATGTTGAGGTAGAGGTAGAGTTTGTTGGTGATTTTCAATATTGAGGTTGTTGTTGAATTTGTTGACGTTTTTCAATGTTGCGATTGTTGTTGAATTTGTTGATGATTTTCAATGTTGAGGTCGTTGTTGAATTTGTTTGTGATTTTCAATATTGATGTTTTAGTTGAATTTGTTGGTATTATCAATGTTATTTTTTGAACGTTTTTGTACTTTTCAATGTTGAGATTTTTGAATTTGATGGTGATTTTCAATGTTGAGGTTGTTGTTGAATTTGTTGGTGTTTTTCGTTGTTGAGGTGTTTGATTAATTTGTTGGTGTTATCAATGTTTTTGTTGAACTTTTTGTATTTTTAAAATTTGAGTTTGTTGTTGAATCTGTTGGTGTTTTTCAATGTTGACGTTTGTTGTTGAATTTGTTGGTGTTTTTCATTGTTGAGGTTTTTGTTGAATTTGGTGGTGTCATCAATGTTTTTGTTGAACTTTTTTGTATTTTTAAAAGATGAGGTTGTTGTTCAATTTGTTGGCATTTTTCAAAGTTGAGATTGTTGTTGAATTTGTTGCTGATTTTAAATGTTGAGGTCGTGGTTGAACTTGTTGGTGTCTTTCAATATTGAGGTTGTTGTTGAATTTGTTGGTGTTTTTCAATGTTGAGGTTGTTGTTGAATTTGTTGGTGTTTTTCAATGTTGAGGTTGTTGTTGAATTTGTTGGTGATTTTAAATATTGAGGTTGTTGTTGAATTTGTTGGTGATTATCAATGTTATTTTATGAACTTTTTTGTATTTTTCAATGTTGAGGTTGTTGTTGATTTTGTTGGTTTCTTTCAATGTTCAGGTTGTTCAATTTGTTGGTGATTATCAATGTTATTTTTTGAACTTTTTTGTATTTTTCAATGTTGAGGTTGTTGTTGATTTTGTTGGTGTTTTTCATTGTTGAGGTTGTTGTTGAATTTGTTGGTGTTTTTCAATGTTGAGGTTTTTGTTGAATAGTTGGTGTTATCAATGTTTTTGTTGAACTTTTTTGTATTTTTTACAGTTAAGGTTGTTGTTGAATTTGTTGGTGTTTTTCAATGTTGAGGTTGTTCTTCAATTTTTTGGTGTTTTTCAATGTTGAGGTTTTTGAATTTGTAGGTGTTTTTCAATGTTGACGTTGTTGTTAAATTTGTAGGTGATTTTCAATGTTGAGGTTGTTGTTGAATTTGTTGTTTGTTTGCAATATTGAATTTGTTGTTGAATTTGTTGGAGTTATCAATGCTTTTTTTGAAATTTTTATCTTCTTTTAAAAGTTGAGGTTGTTGTTGAATTTGTTGGTATTTTTCAATTTTGCAGTTGTTGTTGACTTATTCGTTGTTTTTCATTGTTGAGGTTTTTGAAGTTGTTGGTGTTTTTCAATGTTGAGGTTGTTGTTGAATTTGTTGGTGTTTGTCAATGTTGAGGTTGTTGTTGAATTTGTTGGTCTTTTTCAATGTTGAGGTGGTTCAATTTGTTGGTGATTATCAATATTGAGGTTGTTGTTGAATTTGTTGGTTTTATCAATGTTCTTTTTGAAACTGTTTCTCTTGTTTTAAAAGTTGAGGTTGTTGTTGAATTTGTTGGTGTTTTTCAATGTTGAGGTTGTTGTTAAATTTGTTGGTGATATTCAATAATGAGATTGTTGTTGATGTTGTTGGTGTTATCAATGATAATTTTTGAACTTTTTTGTATTTTTCAATGTTGAGGTTGTTGTTGAATTTGTTGGTATTTTTCAATATTGAGGTTGTTGTTGAATTTATTGCTGTTTTTCAATGTTGAGGTTGTTGTTGAATTTGTTGGTGTTTGTCAATGTTGAGGTTGTTGTTGAATTTGTTGGTCTTTTTCAATGTTGAGGTGGTTCAATTTGTTGGTGATTATCAATATTGAGGTTGTTGTTGAATTTGTTGGTTTTATCAATGCTCTTTTTGAAACTGTTTCTCTTGTTTTAAATGTTGAGGTTGTTGTTGAATTTGTTGGTGTTTTTCAATGTTGAGGTTGTTGTTAAATTTGTCGGTGATATTCAATAATGAGAATGTTGTTGATGCAGTTGGTGTTATCAATGTTATTTTTTGAACTTTTTTGTATTTTTCAATGTTGAGGTTGTTGTTGAATTTGTTGGTGATTTTCAATATTGAGGTTGTTGTTGAATTTGTTGCTGTTATCAATGTTAATTTTTGATCTTTTTTTATTTTGAAAGTTGAGCTTGTTGTTGAATTTGTTGGTTTTTTTCAATGTTGACGTTGTTGTTGAATTTGTTGGTGTTTTTCAATGTTGACGTTTGTTGTTGAATTTGTTGGTGTTTTTCATTGTTGAGGTTTTTGTTGAATTTGGTGGTGTCATCAATGTTTTTGTTGAACTTTTTTGTATTTTTAAAAGATGAGGTTGTTGTTCAATTTGTTGGCATTTTTCAAAGTTGAGATTGTTGTTGAATTTGTTGCTGATTTTAAATGTTGAGGTCGTGGTTGAACTTGTTGGTGTCTTTCAATATTGAGGTTGTTGTTGAATTTGTTGGTGTTTTTCAATGTTGAGGTTGTTGTTGAATTTGTTGGTGTTTTTCAATGTTGAGGTTGTTGTTGAATTTGTTGGTGATTTTAAATATTGAGGTTGTTGTTGAATTTGTTGGTGATTATCAATGTTATTTTATGAACTTTTTTGTATTTTTCAATGTTGAGGTTGTTGTTGATTTTGTTGGTTTCTTTCAATGTTCAGGTTGTTCAATTTGTTGGTGATTATCAATGTTATTTTTTGAACTTTTTTGTATTTTTCAATGTTGAGGTTGTTGTTGATTTTGTTGGTGTTTTTCATTGTTGAGGTTGTTGTTGAATTTGTTGGTGTTTTTCAATGTTGAGGTTTTTGTTGAATAGTTGGTGTTATCAATGTTTTTGTTGAACTTTATTGTATTTTTTACAGTTAAGGTTGTTGTTGAATTTGTTGGTGTTTTTCAATGTTGAGGTTGTTCTTCAATTTTTTGGTGTTTTTCAATGTTGAGGTTTTTGAATTTGTAGGTGTTTTTCAATGTTGACGTTGTTGTTAAATTTGTAGGTGATTTTCAATGTTGAGGTTGTTGTTGAATTTGTTGTTTGTTTGCAATATTGAATTTGTTGTTGAATTTGTTGGAGTTATCAATGCTTTTTTTGAAATTTTTATCTTCTTTTAAAAGTTGAGGTTGTTGTTGAATTTGTTGGTATTTTTCAATTTTGCAGTTGTTGTTGACTTATTCGTTGTTTTTCATTGTTGAGGTTTTTGAAGTTGTTGGTGTTTTTCAATGTTGAGGTTGTTGTTGAATTTGTTGGTGTTATCAATGTTTTTGTTGAACTTTTTTGTATTTTTAAAATTTGAGGTTTTTGTTGAATTTGTTGCTGTTATTCAATGTTGAGGTTGTTGTTGAATTTGTTGGTGTCTTTCAATGTTGAGATTGTTCAATTTGTTGGTGATTATCAAAATTGAGGTTGTTGTTGAATTTGTTGGTTTTATCAATGTTCTTTTTTAAACTATTTCTCTTGTTTTAAAAGTTGAGGTTGTTGTTGAAATTGTTGGTGTTTTTCAATTTTGAGGTTTTTGTTGAATTTGCTGGTGATTTTCAATATTGAGGTTGTTGTTGAATTTGTAGCTGTTATCAATGTTACTTTTTGATCTTATTTTTATTTTTGAAAGTTGAGCTTGTTGTTGAATTTGTTGGTAATTTTCAATGTTGACGTTGTTGTTGAATTTGTTGGTGATTTTCATTATTGAAGTTGTTGAATTTGTTGGTGATTTTCAATGTTGAGGTTGTTGTTGAAGTTGTTGGTATCTATCAATGTTGAGGGTGTTCTTGAATTTGTTGGTGTTATCAATGTTTTTTTTGAACTTTATCTCCTCTTTTAAAAGTTGAGGTTGTTTTTGAATTTGTTGGTGTTTTTCAATGTTGAGGTTGTTGTTGAATTTGATTGTGACTTTCAACATACAGGTTGTTGTTGAATTTGTTGGTTTTATCAATGATCTTTTTTGAACTTTTTGGTAGTTTTAAATGTTGAGGTAGTTGTTGAATTTGTTGTCGTTTTTCAATGTTGAGCTTGTTGTTGAATTTGTTGCTGATTTTCAATGTTGAGGTCGTTTTTGAACTTGTTGGTGTCATTCAATATTGAGGTTGTTGTTGAATTTGTTGCTGATTTTCAATATTGAGTTTGATGATGAATTTGTTGGTGTTTTTCAGTATTGAGGTTGTTGTTGAACTTGTTGGTGTTATCAATGTTGAGGTTGTTGTTGAATTTGTTGGTGTTTTTCATTGTTGAGGTTTTTGTTGAATTTGTTGGTGTTATCAATTTTTTTGTTGACCTTTTTGAATTTTTAAAAGTTGAGGTTGTTGGTGAATATGTTCGTATTTTTTAATGTTGAGGTTGTTGTTGCATTTTTTGGTGTTTTTCAATGTTGAGGTTGTTGTTGAATTTGTTGTTGATTTTCAATATTGAGGTTGTTGTTGAATTTGTTGGTGATTTTCAATGTTGAGGTTGCTGTTGAATTTGTTTTTGATTTTCAATATTGAGTTTGTTGTTGAATTTGGTGGTCTTATCAATGTTATTTTTTGAACTTTTTTGTAGTTTTCAATGTTTAGGTTGTTGTTGAATTTGTTGGTGTTATCAATGTTATTTTTTGAACTATTTTCTATTTTTCAATCTTGTGGTTGTTATTGAATTTGTTGGTGTTATCAATGTTTATTTTGAACTTTTTTTATTCTTTTAAATTTGAGGTTGTTGTTGAATTTGTTGGTTTTATCAATGATCTTTTTTGAACGTTTTTGTAGTTTTAAATGTTGAGGTTGTTGTTGAAATTGTTGGTGTTCTCAATGTTTAGGTTGTTGAATTGGTTGGTGTTATTCATTCTTGAGGTTGTTGTTGAATTTTGTGGTGATTTTCAATATTGAGGTTGTTGTTGAATTTGTTGGTGTTATCAGTGATATTTTTTGAACTTTTTTGTATGTTTCAATGTTGAGGTTGTTGTTGAATTTGTTGATGTTATCAATGTTATTTTTCGAACTTTTTTGTATATTTCAATGTTGAGGTTGTTGTTGAATTTCTTGGTGTTATGAATGTTTTTTTTGAACATTTTCTCTTCTTTTAAAAGTTGAGGTTGTTGTTGAATTTGTTGGTGTTTTTCAATGTTGCGGTTGTTGTTAAATTGTTTGGTATTTTTCATTGTTGAGGTTGTAGTTGAATTTGTTGGTTTTTTTAATTGTTGAGGTTATTATTGAATTTGTTGGTGATTTTCAATATTAATGTTCATGTTGAATTTGTTGGCGTTTTACAATGCTGAGGGTTTTGTTGAAATTGTTGGTGATTTTCAATATTGAAGTTGTTGAATTTGTTGTTGATTTTCAATGTTGAGCTTTTTGTTGAATTTGGTGGTGACTTTCAATATTGATTTTGTTGTTGAATTTGTTGGTGTTTTTCAATGTTGAGGTTGCTGTTGAATCTGTTGGTGATTTTCAATGTTGAGGTTGTTGTTGAATTTGTTGGCGTTTTTCAATGTTTTTTTTGAACTTTTTCTATTCTTTTAAAAGTTGAGGTTGCTGTTGGATTTTTTGGTGTTTTTCAATGTTGAAATTGTTGTTGAGTTTGTTGGTGATTTTCAAAATTGAGGTTGTTGTTGAATTTGTTGATGATTTTCAATATGTATGTTCTTGAATTTGTTGGTGACTTTCAATGTTGAGGTTTTGTTGAATTTGTTGGTGGCTTTCAATATTGACTTTGTTTTTGAATTTGTTGGTGTTTTTGAATGTTGAGGTTGTTGTTGAATTTGTTGGTGTTATCAATGTTATTTTTTGAACAGTTTTGTATTTTTCAAGGTTGAGATTTTTCTTGAATTTGTTGCTGACTTTCAATGTTTAGGTCCTTGTTGAACTGGTTTTTCTCTTTCATTATTGAGGATGTTGTTGAATTTGTTGGTATTATCAAAGTTACTTTTTGAACTTTTCTGTATTTTTCAATGTTGAGATTGTTGTTGAATTTGTTGGTGTTTTTCATTGTTGAGGTTGTTGTTGAATATGATGGAGTTATCAATGTTTTTTTGAACTCTTTCTCTTCCTTTTAAAGTTGAGGTTGTTGTTGAATTTGTTGGTGTTTTTCATTGTTGAAGTTGTTGTTGAATTTGTTGGTGATTTTCAAAATTGAGGTTGTCGTTGAATTTGTTGGTGTTTTTCAATGTTGAGATTGTTGTTGAATTTGTTGCTGATTTTCAATGTTGAGGACGTTGTTGAACTTTTTGGTGCATTACAATATTGAGGATGTTGTTGAATTTGTTGGTGTTATCAATGTTATCTTTTGAACTTTTTAGTATTTTTCAATGTTGAGGTAGTTGTTGAATTTGTTGGTGTTATCAATGTTATTTTTTGAACTTTTTAGTATTTTTCAATGTTCAGGTTGATGTTGAATTTGTTGTTGTTTTTCAATGTTGATGTTGTTGTTGAATTTGTTGGTGTTTTTCAATGCTGAGTTGGTTGTTGAATTTGTTGGTGATTTTCAATATTGAGGTTGTTGTTGAATTTGTCGGCGTTTTTCAATGCTGCGGTTGTGGTTGAATTTGCTGTTGAATTTCAATATTGATGCTGTTGAATTGGTTGGTGATTTTCAATATTGAGGTTGTCGTTGAATTGTTGGTGTCTTGCAAAAATTGTGGTTGTTGTTGAATTTGTTGGTGTTTTTCAATGTTGAGGTTGTTGTTGAATTTGTTGGTTATTTTCAATATTGATGTTGTTGCCGAATTTGGTGGAGATATCAATGATATTTTTTGAACTTTTTTGTATTTTTCAATGTTGAGGTTATTGTTGAATCTGTTGATGTTATCAATGTAATTTTTCGAACTTTTTTGTATTTTTCAATGTTGCGGTTGTTTTTGAATTTCTTAGTCTTATCAATGTTTTTTTTGAACTTTTTCTCTTCTTTTAAAATTTGAGGTTGTTGTTGAGTTTTTTGGTGTTTTTCATTGTTGAGGTTGTTGAAGTTGTTTGTGTTTTTCAATGTTGCAGTTGATGAATTTTTTGGTATTTTTCACTGTTGAGGTTGTAGTTGAATTAGTTGGTTATTTTCAATGTTTAGGTTATTATTGAATTTGTTCCTGATTTTCAATATTAAGTTTCTTGTTGATTTTGCTGACGTTTTTCAATGTTGAGGTTGTTACTGAATTTGTGGGTGATTTTCAATATTGAAGTTGTTGAATTTGTTGGTGATTTTCAATGTTGAGGTTGTTGTTGAATTTGTTGGCGTTTTTCAATGTAGAGGTTGTTGTTGAATTTGTTGGTGTTTTTCAATGTTGAGGTTGCTGTTGAACTAGATGGTGATTTTCAATATTGAGGTTGTTGTTGAATTTGCTGGTGTTTTTCATTGTTGAGGTTGCTGTTGAATTTGTTGGTGATTTTCAATATTGAGGTCGTTGTTGAATTTGTTGGCGTTTTTTAATGTTGAGGTTGTTGTTGAATTTGTTGATGATTTTCAATATTGATGTTCTTGAATTTGTTGGTGATTTTCAATGTTGAGGTTGTTGTTGAATATGTTGTTGTCTTTTAATATTGACGTTGTTGATGAATTTGTAGGTATTTTTCAAAATTGAGGTTGTTGTTGAATTTGTTAGCGTTTTTCAATGTTGAGATTGTTGTTGAAATTTTCACTGATATTCAATGTTGAGGTTGTTGTTGAAATTGTTGGTGTTTTTCAATGATCAGGTTGTTGCTGAATTTTTTGGTGTTTTCATTGTTGAGGTTGTTATTGAATTTGTTGGTGTTTTTTATTGTTGAGGTTTTTGTTGAATTTGTTGGTGTTATCAATGTATTTTGATGAACTTGTTTGTATTTTTAAAATTATTGGTGTTGTTGAATTTGTTGGTGTTTTTCAATGTTCAGGTTGCTGTTGAATTCATTGGTGTTTTTCAATGTTTATGTTGTTGAATTTGTTGGTGGTTTTCAATGATGAGGTTGTTGTTGAATTTGTTGGTGAGTTTCAGTGTTGAGGTTGTTGAAGTTGTTGGTGTTTTTCAATGTTGAGGTTGTTTTTGAATTTGTTGGCGCTTTTCATTGTTGAGGTTGATGTTGAATTTTTTGTTGTTATCAATGTTTTTTTATTGAACTTGTTTGTATTTTTAAAAGTTAAGGTTCTTGTTGAATTTGTTGGTGTTTTTCAATCTTGAGGTTGTTGTTGAATTTGTTGGTGTCTTTCAATATTGAGGTTGTTGTTGAATTTGTTGGCCTTTTTCAAGGTTGAGATTTTTCTTGAATTTGTTGCTGACTTTCAATGTTTAGGTCCTTGTTGAACTTGTTCTCTTTCATTATTGAGGATGTTGTTGAATTTCTTGGGATTATCAATGTTACTTTTTGAACTTTTCTGTATTTTTCAATGTTGAGATTGTTGTTGAATTTGTTGGTGTTTTTCATTGTTGAGGTTGTTGTTGAATTTGATGGAGTTATCAATGTTTTTTTGAACTTTTTCTCTTCCTTTTAAAGTTGAAGTTGTTGTTGAATTTGTTGCTGATTTTCAATGTTGAGGACGTTGTTGAACTTTTTGGTGCCTTACAATATTGAGGATGTTGTTGAATTTGTTGGTGTTATCAATGTTATTTTTTGAACTTTTTAGTATTTTTCAATGTTCAGGTTGATGTTGAATTTGTTGTTGTTTTTCAATGTTGATGATGTTGTTGAATTTGTTGGTGTTTTTCAATGCTGAGTTTGTTGTTGAATTTGTTGGTGATTTTCAATATTGAGGTTGTTGTTGAATTTGTCGGCGTTTTTCAATGCTGCGGTTGTGTTTGAATTTGCTGTTGAATTTCAATATTGATGCTGTTGAAAAAGTTGGTGATTTTCAATGTTGAGGTTGTCGTTGAATTGTTGGTGTCTTTCAATATTGAGGTTGTTGTTGAATTTGTTGGTGTTTTTCAATGTTGAGGTTGTTGTTGAATTTCATGGTGATTTTCAAAATTGAGGTTGTTGTTGAATTTGTTGGCCATTTTCAATGTTAAGGATGTTGATGAATTTGTTGATGATTTTCAATATTGATGTTGTTGAATTGGTTGGTGATTTTCAATGTTGAGATTTTTGTTGAATTTGTTGGTTTCATTCAATATTGAGGTTGTTGTTGAATTGGTTGGTCATTTTCAATGTTGAGGTAGTTGTTGAATTTGTTGGTGTCTTTCAATATTGAGGTTGTTGTTGAATTTGTTGGTGTTTTTCAATGTTGAGTTTGTTGTTGAATTTTTCGCTGATTTTCAATGTTGAGGTCGTTGTTGAAATTGTTGGTGTCTTTCATCATTGAGGTTGTAGTTGAATTTGTTTGTGTTTTTCAATGTTGTGGATGTTGTTTAAATTGTTGGTGATTTTCAATATTGAGGTTGTTGTTCAATTTGTTGGTTTTATCAATGTTATTTTTTGAACTTTTTTGTATTTTTCAAAGTTGAGGTTGTTGTTGAATTTGTTGGTATTTTTCAATGTTGAGGTTGTTGTTGAATTTGTTGGTGTTTTTCATTGTTGAGGTTGTTGTTGAATTTGTTGCTGCTTTTCAATGTAGAGGTTGTTGTTGAATTTGTTGGTGATTTTCAATGTTGAGGTTGTTGTTGAATTTGTTGGTGGTATCAATGTTATTTTTTGAACTTTTTTATATTTTTCAATGTTGAGGTTATTGTTGAATTTGTTGATGTTATCAATGTTATTTGTCGAACTTTTTGTATTTTCAATGTTGAGGTTGTTGTTGAATTTTTTGTTGTTATCAATGTTTTATTTGAACTTTTTCTCTTCTTTATATATTTGAGGTTGTTGTTGAATTTTTAGGTGTTTTTCATTGTTGAGGTTGTTGAAGTTGTTTCTGTTTTTCAATTTTGCAGTTGTTGTTGAATTTTTTGGTATTTTTCACTGTTGAGGTTGTAGTTGAATTTGTTGGTTTTTTTCAATGTTTAGGTTATAATTGAATTTGTTGGTGATTTTCAATATTGAGGTTGTTGTTGAATTTGTTGGTGTCTTTCAATGTTGAGGTTGTTGTTGAAGTTGTTGTTGACTTTCAATATTGATGTTGTTGTTGAAGTTGTTGGCGTTTTTCAATGTAGAGGTTGTTGTTGAATTTGTTGGTGTAATCAATGTTTTTTTCTCTTCTTTTAAAAGTTGAGGTTGTTGTTGAATTTGTTGGTGTTTTTCAATATTGTGGTTGTTTTTGAATTTGTTGGCGTTTTTCAATGTTGAGGTTGCTGTTGAATTTTTTGGTGATTTTCAATATTGAGGTTGTTGTTGAATTTGTTGATGATTTTCAATATTGATATTCTTGAATTTGTTGGTGATTTTCAATGTTGAGGTTGTTGTTGAATTTGTTGTTGTCTTTTAATATTGAGGTTGTTGTTGAATTTGATAGTGTTTTTCAAAATTGAGGTTGTTGTTGAATTTGTTGGCATTTTTCAATGTTGAGATTGTTGTTGAATTTTTGGTTGATTTTCAATGTTGAGGTCGTTGTGTAAATTGTTGGTGTTTTTCAATATTGAGGTTGTTGTTGAATTTGTTGGCGTTTTTCAATGTTGAGGTTGTTGTTGAATTTGATAGTATTTTTCGATGTTGAGGTTGTTGTTGAATTTGTTGGTGTTTTTCATTGTTGAGGTTGTTCTTGAAATTGTTGCTGCTTTTCAATGTTGAGGTTTTTGTTGAATTTGTTGGTGTTATCAGTGTATTTTGTTGAACTTGTTTGTATTTTTAAAATTATGGTTGTTGTTGAATTTGTTGTTGTTTTTCAATGTTCAGGTTGTTGTTGATTTTTTTGGTGTTTTTCATTGTTGAGGTTGTTATTGAATTTGTTGGTGATTCTCAATGTTGAGGTTGATGAAGTTGTTGGTGTTTTTCAATGTTGAGGTTGTTGTTGAATTTGTTGGTGCTTTTGATTGTTGAGGTTGATGTTGAATTTGTTGGTGTTATCAAATTTTTTTTATTGAACCTGTTTGTATTTTTAAAAGTTAAGGTTGTTGTTGAATTTGTTGGTGTATTTCAATCTTGAGGTTGTTGTTGAATTTGTTTGTGTCTTTCAATATTGAGGTTGTTGTTGAATTTGTTGGTGTTTTTCAATGTTGTTGTTGTTGAATTTGTTGGTGTTTTTCAATGTTGAGGGTGTTTTTTGAATTTGTTGGTGATTTTCAAAATTGAGGTTGTCGTTGAATTTGTTGGCGTTTTTCAATGTTGAGATTGTTGTTGAATTTGTTGCTGATTTTCAATGTTGAGGACGTTGTTGAACTTTTTGATGCCTTTCAATATTGAGGATGTTGTTGAATTTGTTGGTATTTTTCATTGTTGAGTTTGTTGTTGAATTTGTTGGTGATTTTCAATATTGTGGTTGTTGTTGAATTTGTTGGCGTTTTTCAATGCTGAGGTTGTAGTTGAATTTGTTGATGATTTTCAATATTGATGCTGTTGAATTGGTTGGTGATTTTCAATGTTGAGGTTGTTGTTGAATTGTTAGTGTCTTTCAATATTGTGGTTGTTGTTGAATTTTTTGCTATTTTTCAATGTTGAAGTTGTTGTTGAATTTCTCTGTGATTTTCAAAATTGACATTTTTTTTGAATTTGTTGGCCTTGTTCAATGTTGAGATTGTTTGAAATTTTCGCTGATTTTCAATGTTGAGGTCGTTGTTGAAATGGTTGGTGTCTTTCAATATTGAGGTTGTTGTTGAATTTGTTGGTGTTTTTCAATGTTGAGGTTGTTGGTGAATTTGTTGGTGATTTTAAATGTTGAGGTTGTTGTTGAATTTGTTGGTGATTTTCAATATTGAGGTTGTTGTTGAATTTGTTGGCTTTTTTCAATGTTGAGGATGTTTTTGAATTTTTCGCTGATTTTCAATTTTGTGGTCGCTGATGAAATTGTTGGTGTCTTTCATTATTGAGGTTGTTGTTGAATTTGTTGGTGTTTTTCAATGTTGTGGTTGTTGTTGAATTTGCTGGTGATTTTCAATATTGAGGTTGTTGAATTTGTAGGCGTTTTTCAATGTTGAAGTTGTTGTTGAATTTGTTGATGTTATCAATGTAATTTTTCGAACTTTTTTGTATTTTTCATTGTTTAGGTTGTTGTTGAATTTGTTGGTAATTTTCAATGTTGAGGTTGTTGTTGAATATGTTGCTGTTATCAATGTTATTTTTTGAACTTTTTTGTATTTTTCAATGTTGAGGTTGTTGTTGAATTTGTTGGTATTTTTCAATGTTGAGGTTGTTGTTGAATTTGTTGGTGTTTTTCATTGTTGTGGTTGTTGTTGAATTTGTTGCTGCTTTTCAATGTAGAGGTTGTTGTTGAATTTGTTGGTGATTTTCAATGTTGAGGTTATTGTTGAATTTGTTGATGTTACCAATGTAATTTTTCGAACTTTTTTGTATTTTTCATTGTTGAGGTTGTTGTTGAATTTGTTGCTGCTTTTCAATGTAGAGGTTGTTGTTGAATTTGTTGGTGATTTTCAATGTTGAGGTTGTTGTTGAATTTCTTGGTGTTTTTCATTGTTGCAGTTGTTGTTGAATTTTTTGGTGATTTTCAATAATAAGGTTCTTGTTGAATATGTTGACGTTTTTCAATGTTGAGGTTGTTGTTGAATTTGTTGGTGACGTTCAATATTGAGGTTGTTTTTGAATTTGTTGGCGTTTTTCAATGTAGAGGTTGTTGTTGAATTTGTTGGTTTTTTTCAATGTTGAGGTTGCTGTTGAATTTGTTGTTGATTTTCAATATTGAGGTTGTTGTTGAATTTGTTGGTGTTTTTCAATGTTGAGGTTGCTGTTGAATTTGTTGGTGATTTTCAATATTGAGTTTGTTGTTGAATTTGTTGGCGTTTTTCAATGTTGAGGTTGTTGTTGAATTTGTTGATGATTTTCAATATTGATGTTCTAGAATTTGTTGTTGATATTCAATGTTGAGGCTGTTGTTGAATTTGTTGTTGCCTGTAAATATTGAGGTTGTTGTTGAATTTGTATGTGTTTTTCAAAATTGAGGGTGTTGTTGAATTTGTTGGCGTTTTTCAATGTTGAGATTGTTGTTGAATTTTTCGCTAATTTTCAATGTTGAGGTCGTTGTTGAAATTGTTGGTGTCTTTCAATATTGAGGTTGTTGTTGAATTTGTTGACGTTTTAAATTTGAGATTGTTGTTGAATTTTTCTTTGGTTTTCAATGTTGCGGTTGTTGTTGAATTTGTTGGTATTTTTCAATGCTGAGGTTGTTCTTGAATTTGTTGCTGCTTTTCAATGTTGAGGTTGTTGTTGAATTTGTTAGTATTTTTCAATGTTGAGGTTGTTGTTGAATTTGTTGGTGTTATTTATTGTTGAAGTTTTTGTTCAATTTGTTGCTGTTATCAATGTTTTTTGTTGAACTTGTTTGTATTTTAAAAATATGGTTGTTGTTGAATTTGTTAGTGTTTTTCAATGTTGAGGTTGTTGTTGAATTTTTTGGTGTTTTCATTGTTGTGGTTGTTATTGAATTTGTTGCTGATTTTCAATGTTGAGGTTGTTGAAGTTGTTGGTGTTTTTCAATGTTGAGGTTGTTATTGAATTTGTTGGTGATTTTCAATGTTGAGGTTGTTGAAGTTGTTGGTGTTTTTCAATGTTGAGGTTGATGTTGAATTTGTTCGTGTTATCAATGTATTTTTTTGAACTTGTTTGTATTTTTAAAAGTTAAGGTTGTTGATGAATTTACTGGTGTTATTAAATGTTGAGGTTGTTGTAGAATTTGTTGGTGTCTTTCAATATTGTGGTTGTTTTTGAATTTGTTGGTGTTTTTCAATGTTGAGGTTGTTCTTGAATTTGTTTGTGATTTTCAAAATTGAGGTTGTTGTTGAATATGTTGGTGTTTTTCAATGTTGAGATTTTTCTTGAAATTGTTACTGATTTTCAATGTTTAGGTCGTTGTTGAACTTCTTGGTCTCTTTCAATATTGAGGATGTTGTTGAATTTGTTGGTATTATCATTGTTATTTTTTGAACTGTTCTGTATTTTTCAATGTTGAGGTTGTTGTTGAATTTGTTGGTATTTTTCAATATTGAGGTTGTTGTTGAATTTGTTGGTGTTTTTCATTTTTGAGGTTATTGTTGAATTTGATGGAGTTATCAATGTTTTTTTTGAACTTTTTCTCTTCTTTTAAAAGTTGAAGTACTTGTTGAATTTTTTGGTGATTTTCAATGTTGAGGTTGTTGTTGAATTTGTTGGTGATTTTCAAAATTGAGGTTGTCGTTGAATTTGTTGACGTTCTTCAATGTTGATGTTGTTGTTGAATTTGTCGGCGTTTTTCAATGCTGAGGTTGTTGTTGAATTTGTTGATGATTTTCAATATTGATGTTGTTTAATTGGTTGGTGATTTTCAATGTTGAGGTTGTTGTTGAATTTGTTGGTGTCTTTCAATATTGATTTTGTTGTTGAATTTGTTGGTGTTTTTCAATGTTGCGGTTGTTGTTGAAATTGTTGGTGACTTTCAATATTGTGGTTGTTGTTGAATTTGTTGGCTTTTTTCAAAGTTGAGGTTGTTGTTGAATTTGTTGGTGTTTTTCAATGTTGAGGTTGCTGTTGAATTTGTTGGTGATTTTCAATATTGAGGTTGTTGTTGAATATGTTGGCGTTTTTCAATGTTGATGTTGCTGTTGAATTTGTTGGTGATTTTCAATAATGAGGTTGTTGTTGAATTTGTTGCTGTTTTTCAACGTTGAGGTTGTTGTTGAATTTGTTAATGGTTTTAAATATTGATGTTCTTGAATTTGTTTGTGATATTCAATGTTGAGGTTGTTGTTGAAATTGTTGGTGTCTTTCAATATTGAGGTTGTTGTTGAATTTGTTGGCGTTTTTCAATGTTGAGATTGTTGTTGAATTTTTCGCTGATTTGCAATGTTGCGGTTGTTGTTGAATTTATTGGTATTTTTCAATGTTGAGGTTGTTGTTGAATTTGTTTGTGTTTTTCATGGTTGAGGTTGTTCTTGAATTTGTTGGTGTTTTTTATTGCTGAGGATTTTGTTCAATTTGTTGGTGTTATCAATGTTTTTTGTTGAACTTGTTTGAATTTTAAATATATGTTTGTTGAATTTGTTGGTGTTTTTCAATTTTCAGGTTGTTGTTGAATTTTTTGGTGTTATCAATGTTTTTTTTTAACTTGTTTGTATTTTTAAAAGTTAAGGTTGTTGATGAATTTATTGGTGTTATTCAATGTTGAGGTTGTTGTAGAATTTGTTGGTGTCTTTCAATATTGAGGTTGTTGTTGAATTTGTTAGAGTTTTTCATTGTTGAGGTTGTCGTTGAATTTGTTAGAGTTTTTCAATGTTGAGATTGTTGTTGAATTTGTTGCTGATTTTCAATGTTGTGGTCGTTGTTGAACTTTTTGGTGCCTTTCAATATTCAGGATGTTGTTGAATTTGTTGGTTTATCAATGTTATTTTTTGAACTTTTCCGTCTTTTTCAATGTTGAGGTTGTTCTTGCATTTGCTGGTATTTTTCAATGTTGAGGTTGTTGTTGAATTTGTTGGTGTTTTTCAATGCTGAGGTTGTTGTTGAATTTGTTGGTGATTTTCAATATTGAGGTTGTTGTTGAATTTGTCGGCGTTTTTCCATGCTGATGTTGTTGTAGAATTTGTTGATGATTTTCAATATTGATGTTGTTTAATTGGTTGGTGATTATCAATGTTGAGGTTGTTGTTGAATTTGTTGGTGTCTTTCAATATTGATTTTGTTGTTGAATTTGTTGGTGTTTTTCAATGTTGCGGTTGTTGTTGAATTTGTTAGTGACTTTCAATATTGAGGTTGTTGTTGAATTTGTTGGTGTTATCCATGTTTTTTTTGAACTTTTTTTCTTCTTTTAAAAGTTGAGGTTGTTGTTGAACTTTTTGGTGTTATTCAATGTTGAGGTTGCTGTTGAATTTGTTGGTGATTTTCAATATTGAGGTTGTTGTTGAATTTGTTGGCGTTTTTCAATGTTGAGGTTGCTGTTGAATTTGTTGGCGTTTTTCAATGTTGAGGTTGTTGTTGAATTTGTTGATGATTTTCAATATTGATGTTCTTGAATTTGTTGGTGATTTTCAATTTTGAGGTTGTTGGTGAATTTGTTGTTGTCTTTTAATATTGAGGTTGCTGTTGAATTTGCAGGTATTTTTCAAAATTTAGGTTGTTGTTGAATTTTTTGTTTTTTTTTCATTGTTGAGATTGTTGTTGAATTTTTCGCTGATTTTCAATGTTGAACTTGTTGTTGAATTTGTTGGTATTTTTCAATATTGAGGTTGTTGTTGAATTTGTTGGTGTTTTTCATTGTTGAGGTTGTTGTTGAATTTGATGGAGTTATCAATGTTTTTTTGTGAACTTTTTCTCTTCTTTTAAAAGTTGAAGTATTTGTTGAATTTTTTGGTGTTTTTCAATGTTGAGGTTGTCGTTGAATTTGTTGGCGTCTTTCAATATTGAGGTTGTTGTTGAATTTTTTGGAGTTTTTCAAAGTTGAGATTGTTGTTGAATTTGTTTGACGATTTTCAATGTTGAGGTCGTTGTTGAACTTTTTGGTGCCTTTCAATATTGGTTTTGTTGTTGAATTTGTTGGTGTTTTTCAATGTTGCGGTTGTTGTTGAATTTGTTTGTGACTTTCAATATTGAGGTTGTTGTTGAATTTGTTAGTGTTATCAATGTTTTTTTTGAACTTGTTTTCTTCTTTTAAATGTTGAGGTTGTTGTTGAATTTTTTGGTGTTTTTCAATGTTGAGGTTGCTGTTGAATTTGTTGGTTATTTTCAATATTGAGGTTGTTGTTGAATTTGTTGGCATTTTTCAATGTTGAGGTTGTTGTTGAATTTGTTGATGCATATTCAATATTGATGTTCTTGAATTTGTTGGTCATTTTCAATTTTGAGGTTGTTGTTGAATTTGCAGGTATTTTTCAAAATTTAGGTTGTTGTTGAATTTTTTGGCGTTTTTCAATGTTGAGATTGTTGTTGAATTTTTCGCTGATTTTCAATGTTGAAGTTGTTGTTGAATTTATTGGTTTTGGTCATTGTTGAGGTTGTTCTTGAATTTGTTGGTGCTTTTCAATGTTGAGGTTGTGTTGAATTTGCTGGTATTTTTCAATGTTGAGGTTGTTTTTGAATTTGTTGGTGTTTTTTATTGTTGAGGTTTTTGTTGAATTTCTTGGTGTTATCAATGTTTTTTGTTGAACTTGTTTGTATTTTTAAAATTATGGTTGTTGTTGAATTTGTTGGTGTTTTTCAATGTTCAGGTTGTTGTTGAATTTTTTGGTGTTTTCATTGTTGAGGTTGTTATTGAATTTGTTGGTGATTTTCAATGTTGAGGTTGTTGAATTTGTTGGTGTTTTTCAATGTTGAGGTTGTTGTTGAATTTGTTGGTGTCTTTCAATATTGAGGTTGTTGTTGAAATTGTTGGTGTTTTTCAATGTTGAGATTTTTCTTGAATTTGTTGTTGATTTTCAATGTTTAGGTCGTTGTTGAACTTGTTGGTCTCTTTCAATATTTAGGATGTTGTTGAATTTGTTGGTATTATCAATGTTATTCTTTGAACTGTTCTGTATTTTTCAATGTTGAAGTTGTTGTTGAATTTGTTGGTATTATTCAATGTTGAGGTTGTTGTTGAATATGTTGGTGTTTTTCATTTTTGCGGATGTTGTTGAATTTGATGGAGTCATCAATGTTTTTTTTGAACGTTTTCTCTTCTTTTAAAGTTGAGGTTGTTGTTGAATTTGTTGGTGTTTTTCAATGTTGAGGTTGTTATTGAATTTGTTGGTGATTTTCAAAATTGAGGTTGTCGGTGAATTTGTTGGCGTTTTTGCAATGTTGAGATTGTTGTTGAATTTGTTGCTGGTTTTCAATGTTGAGGTCGTTGTTGAACTTTTTGGTGCCATTCAATATTGAGGATGTTGTTGAATTTGTTGGTATTATTCAATGTTGAGGTTGTTGTTGAATATGTTGGTGTTTTTCATTTTTGCGGATGTTGTTGAATTTGATGGAGTCATCAATGTTTTTTTTGTACTTTTTCTCTTCTTTTAAAGTTGAGGTTGTTGTTGAATTTGTTGGTGTTTTTCAAAGTTGAGGTTGTTGTTGAATTTGTTGGTGTTTTTCAATGTTGACGTTGCTGTTGAATTTGTTGGTGATTTTCAATATTGAGGTTGTTGTTGAATATGTTGGCGTTTTTCAATGTTGATGTTGCTGTTGAATTTGTTGGTGATTTTCAATAATGAGGTTGTTGTTGAATTTGTTGCTGTTTTTCAACGTTGAGGTTGTTGTTGAATTTGTTAATGGTTTTAAATATTGATGTTCTTGAATTTGTTTGTGATATTCAATGTTTAGGTTGTTGTTGAAATTGTTTTGTGTCTTTCAATATTGAGGTTGTTATTGAATTTGTTGTCGTTTTTCAATGTTGAGATTGTTGTTGAATTTTTCGCTGATTTGCAATGTTGCGGTTGTTGTTGAATTTATTGGTATTTTTCAATGTTGAGGTTGTTGTTGAATTTGTTTGTGTTTTTCATGGTTGAGGTTGTTCTTGAATTTGTTGCTGCTTTTCAATTTTGAGGTTGTTGTTGAATTTGTTGGTGTTTTTTATTGCTGAGGATTTTGTTCAATTTGTTGGTGTTATCAATGTTTTTTGTTGAACTTGTTTGAATTTTAAATATATGTTTGTTGAATTTGTTGGTGTTTTTCAATGTTGAGGTTGTTGTTGAATTTGTTGGTGATTTTCAAAATTGAGGTTGTCGTTGAATTTGTTGGCGTTCTTTCAATATTGAGGTTGTTGTTGAATTTGTTAGAGTTTTTCAATGTTGAGATTGTTGTTGAATTTTTTGCTGATTTTCAATGTTGTGGTCGTTGTTGAACTTTTTGGTGCCTTTCAATATTCAGGTTGTTGTTGAATTTGTTGGTGTTTTTCAATGCTGAGGTTGTTGTTGAATTTGTTGGTGATTTTCAATATTGAGGTTGTTGTTGAATTTGTCGGCGTTTTTCAATGCTGATGTTGTTGTAGAATTTGTTGATGATTTTCAATATTGATGTTGTTTAATTGGTTGGTGATTATCAATGTTGAGGTTGTTGTTGAATTTGTTGGTGTCTTTCAATATTGATTTTGTTGTTGAATTTGTTGGTGTTTTTCAATGTTGCGGTTGTTGTTGAATTTGTTGGTGACTTTCAATATTGAGGTTGTTGTTGAATTTGTTGGTGTTATCCATGTTTTTTTTGAACTTTTTTTCTTCTTTTAAAAGTTGAGGTTGTTGTTGAACTTTTTGGTGTTATTCAATGTTGAGGTTGCTTTTGAATTTGTTGGTGATTTTCAATATTGAGGTTGTTGTTGAATTTGTTGGCGTTTTTCAATGTTGAGGTTGCTGTTGAATTTGTTGGCGTTTTTCAATGTTGAGGTTGTTGTTGAATTTGTTGATGATTTTCAATATTGATGTTCTTGAATTTGTTGGTGATTTTCAATTTTGAGGTTGTTGGTGAATTTGTTGTTGTCTTTTAATATTGAGGTTGTTGTTGAATTTGCAGGTATTTTTCAAAATTTAGGTTGTTGTTGAATTTTTTGTTTTTTTTTTCATTGTTGAGGTTGTTGTTGAATTTTTCGCTGATTTTCAATGTTGAAGTTGTTGTTAAATTTGTTGGTATTTTTCAATATTGAGGTTGTTGTTGAATTTGTTGGTGTTTTTCATTGTTGAGGTTGTTGTTGAATTTGATGGAGTTATCAATGTTTTTTTGTGAACTTTTTCTCTTCTTTTAAAAGTTAAAGTATTTGTTGAATTTTTTGGTGTTTTTCAATGTTGAGGTTGTCGTTGAATTTGTTGGCGTCTTTCAATATTGAGGTTGTTGTTGAATTTTTTGGAGTTTTTCAAAGTTGAGATTGTTGTTGAAATTGTTTGACGATTTTCAATGTTGAGGTCGTTGTTGAACTTTTTGGTGCCTTTCAATATTGAGGATGTTGTTGAATTTGTTGGAGTTTTTCAAAGTTGAGATTGTTGTTGAAATTGTTTGACGATTTTCAATGTTGAGGTCGTTGTTGAACTTTTTGGTGCCTTTCAATATTGGTTTTGTTGTTGAATTTGTTGGTGTTTTTCAATGTTGCGGTTGTTGTTGAATTTGTTTGTGACTTTCAATATTGAGGTTGTTGTTGAATTTGTTAGTGTTATCAATGTTTTTTTTGAACTTTTTTTCTTCTTTTAAATGTTGAGGTTGTTGTTGAATTTTTTGGTGTTTTTCAATGTTGAGGTTGCTGTTGAATTTGTTGGTTATTTTCAATAATGAGGTTGCTGTTGAATTTGTTGGCGTTTTTCAATGTTGAGGTTGCTGTTGAATTTGTTGGCATTTTTCAATGTTGAGGTTGTTGTTGAATTTGTTGATGCATATTCAATATTGATGTTCTTGAATTTGTTGGTCATTTTCAATTTTGAGGTTGTTGTTGAATTTGTTGTTGTCTTTTAATATTGAGGTTGTTGTTGAATTTGCAGGTATTTTTCAAAATTTAGGTTGTTGTTGAATTTTTTGGCGTTTTTCAATGTTGAGATTGTTGTTGAATTTTTCGCTGATTTTCAATGTTGAAGTTGTTGTTGAATTTATTGGTTTTGGTCATTGTTGAGGTTGTTCTTGAATTTGTTGGTGCTTTTCAATGTTGAGGTTGTGTTGAATTTGCTGGTATTTTTCAATGTTGAGGTTGTTTTTGAATTTGTTGGTGTTTTTTATTGTTGAGGTTTTTGTTGAATTTCTTGGTGTTATCAATGTTTTTTGTTGAACTTGTTTGTATTTTTAAAATTATGGTTGTTGTTGAATTTGTTGATGTTTTTCAATGTTCAGGTTGTTGTTGAATTTTTTGGTGTTTTCATTGTTGAGGTTGTTATTGAATTTGTTGGTGATTTTCAATGTTGAGGTTGTTGAATTTGTTGGTGTTTTTCAATGTTGAGGTTGTTGTTGAATTTGTTGGTGTCTTTCAATATTGAGGTTGTTGTTGAAATTGTTGGTGTTTTTCAATGTTGAGATTTTTCTTGAATTTGTTGTTGATTTTCAATGTTTAGGTCGTTGTTGAACTTGTTGGTCTCTTTCAATATTTAGGATGTTGTTGAATTTGTTGGTATTATCAATGTTATTCTTTGAACTGTTCTGTATTTTTCAATGTTGAAGTTGTTGTTGAATTTGTTGGTATTATTCAATGTTGAGGTTGTTGTTGAATATGTTGGTGTTTTTCATTTTTGCGGATGTTGTTGAATTTGATGGAGTCATCAATGTTTTTTTTGAACGTTTTCTCTTCTTTTAAAGTTGAGGTTGTTGTTGAATTTGTTGGTGTTTTTCAATGTTGAGGTTGTTGTTGAATTTGTTGGTGATTTTCAAAATTGAGGTTGTCGGTGAATTTGTTGGCGTTTTTCAATGTTGAGATTGTTGTTGAATTTGTTGCTGGTTTTCAATGTTGAGGTCTTTGTTGAACTTTTTGGTGCCATTCAATATTGAGGATGTTGTTGAATTTGTTGGTGTTTTTCAATGTTGAGGTTGTTGAATTTTTTGGTGTTTTTCAATGTTGAGGATGTTGTTGAATTTGTTGGTGTTATCAATGTTATTTTTTGAACTTTTCTGTATTTTTCAATGTTGAGTTTGTTCTTGAATTTGTTGGTATTTTTCAATGTTGAGCTTGTTGTTGAATTTGTTTTATGTTTTTCATTGTTGAGGTTGTTGTTGAATTTGTTGCTGCTTTTCAATGTTGAGGTTGTTGTTGAATTTGTTGGTAAGTTTCAATGTTGAGGTTGTTGTTGAATTTGTTGGTGTCTTTCAATATTGAGGTTGTTGTTGAAATTATTGGTGTTTTTCAATGTTGAGATTTTTCTTGAATTTGTTGTTGATTTTCAATGTTTAGGTCGTTGTTGAACTTGTTGGTCTCTTTCAATATTTAGGATGTTGTTGAATTTGTTGGTATTATCAATGTTATTCTTTGAACTGTTCTGTATTTTTCAATGTTGAAGTTGTTGTTGAATTTGTTGGTATTATTCAATGTTGAGGTTGTTGTTGAATATGTTGGTGTTTTTCATTTTTGCGGATGTTGTTGAATTTGATGGAGTCATCAATGTTTTTTTTGAACGTTTTCTCTTCTTTTAAAGTTGAGGTTGTTGTTGAATTTGTTGGTGTTTTTCAATGTTGAGGTTGTTGTTGAATTTGTTGGTGATTTTCAAAATTGAGGTTGTCGGTGAATTTGTTGGCGTTTTTCAATGTTGAGATTGTTGTTGAATTTGTTGCTGGTTTTCAATGTTGAGGTCTTTGTTGAACTTTTTGGTGCCATTCAATATTGAGGATGTTGTTGAATTTGTTGGTGTTTTTCAATGTTGAGGTTGTTGAATTTTTTGGTGTTTTTCAATGTTGAGGATGTTGTTGAATTTGTTGGTGTTATCAATGTTATTTTTTGAACTTTTCTGTATTTTTCAATGTTGAGTTTGTTCTTGAATTTGTTGGTATTTTTCAATGTTGAGCTTGTTGTTGAATTTGTTTTATGTTTTTCATTGTTGAGGTTGTTGTTGAATTTGTTGCTGCTTTTCAATGTTGAGGTTGTTGTTGAATTTGTTGGTAAGTTTCAATGTTGAGGTTGTTGTTGAATTTGTTGGTGTCTTTCAATATTGAGGTTGTTGTTGAAATTATTGGTGTTTTTCAATGTTGAGATTTTTCTTGAATTTGTTGTTGATTTTCAATGTTTAGGTCGTTGTTGAACTTGTTGGTCTCTTTCAATATTTAGGATGTTGTTGAATTTGTTGGTATTATCAATGTTATTCTTTGAACTGTTCTGTATTTTTCAATGTTGAAGTTGTTGTTGAATTTGTTGGTATTATTCAATGTTGAGGTTGTTGTTGAATATGTTGGTGTTTTTCATTTTTGCGGATGTTGTTGAATTTGATGGAGTCATCAATGTTTTTTTTGAACGTTTTCTCTTCTTTTAAAGTTGAGGTTGTTGTTGAATTTGTTGGTGTTTTTCAATGTTGAGGTTGTTGTTGAATTTGTTGGTGATTTTCAAAATTGAGGTTGTCGGTGAATTTGTTGGCGTTTTTCAATGTTGAGATTGTTGTTGAATTTGTTGCTGGTTTTCAATGTTGAGGTCGTTGTTGAACTTTTTGGTGCCATTCAATATTGAGGATGTTGTTGAATTTGCAGGTATTTTTCAAAATTTAGGTTGTTGTTGAATTTTTTTTTTTCATTGTTGAGGTTGTTGTTGAATTTTTCGCTGATTTTCAATGTTGAAGTTGTTGTTAAATTTGTTGGTATTTTTCAATATTGAGGTTGTTGTTGAATTTGTTGGTGTTTTTCATTGTTGAGGTTGTTGTTGAATTTGATGGAGTTATCAATGTTTTTTTGTGAACTTTTTCTCTTCTTTTAAAAGTTAAAGTATTTGTTGAATTTTTTGGTGTTTTTCAATGTTGAGGTTGTCGTTGAATTTGTTGGCGTCTTTCAATATTGAGGTTGTTGTTGAATTTTTTGGAGTTTTTCAAAGTTGAGATTGTTGTTGAAATTGTTTGACGATTTTCAATGTTGAGGTCGTTGTTGAACTTTTTGGTGCCTTTCAATATTGAGGATGTTGTTGAATTTGTTGGAGTTTTTCAAAGTTGAGATTGTTGTTGAAATTGTTTGACGATTTTCAATGTTGAGGTCGTTGTTGAACTTTTTGGTGCCTTTCAATATTGGTTTTGTTGTTGAATTTGTTGGTGTTTTTCAATGTTGCGGTTGTTGTTGAATTTGTTTGTGACTTTCAATATTGAGGTTGTTGTTGAATTTGTTAGTGTTATCAATGTTTTTTTTGAACTTTTTTTCTTCTTTTAAATGTTGAGGTTGTTGTTGAATTTTTTGGTGTTTTTCAATGTTGAGGTTGCTGTTGAATTTGTTGGTTATTTTCAATAATGAGGTTGCTGTTGAATTTGTTGGCGTTTTTCAATGTTGAGGTTGCTGTTGAATTTGTTGGCATTTTTCAATGTTGAGGTTGTTGTTGAATTTGTTGATGCATATTCAATATTGATGTTCTTGAATTTGTTGGTCATTTTCAATTTTGAGGTTGTTGTTGAATTTGTTGTTGTCTTTTAATATTGAGGTTGTTGTTGAATTTGCAGGTATTTTTCAAAATTTAGGTTGTTGTTGAATTTTTTGGCGTTTTTCAATGTTGAGATTGTTGTTGAATTTTTCGCTGATTTTCAATGTTGAAGTTGTTGTTGAATTTATTGGTTTTGGTCATTGTTGAGGTTGTTCTTGAATTTGTTGGTGCTTTTCAATGTTGAGGTTGTGTTGAATTTGCTGGTATTTTTCAATGTTGAGGTTGTTTTTGAATTTGTTGGTGTTTTTTATTGTTGAGGTTTTTGTTGAATTTCTTGGTGTTATCAATGTTTTTTGTTGAACTTGTTTGTATTTTTAAAATTATGGTTGTTGTTGAATTTGTTGATGTTTTTCAATGTTCAGGTTGTTGTTGAATTTTTTGGTGTTTTCATTGTTGAGGTTGTTATTGAATTTGTTGGTGATTTTCAATGTTGAGGTTGTTGAATTTGTTGGTGTTTTTCAATGTTGAGGTTGTTGTTGAATTTGTTGGTGTCTTTCAATATTGAGGTTGTTGTTGAAATTATTGGTGTTTTTCAATGTTGAGATTTTTCTTGAATTTGTTGTTGATTTTCAATGTTTAGGTCGTTGTTGAACTTGTTGGTCTCTTTCAATATTTAGGATGTTGTTGAATTTGTTGGTATTATCAATGTTATTCTTTGAACTGTTCTGTATTTTTCAATGTTGAAGTTGTTGTTGAATTTGTTGGTATTATTCAATGTTGAGGTTGTTGTTGAATATGTTGGTGTTTTTCATTTTTGCGGATGTTGTTGAATTTGATGGAGTCATCAATGTTTTTTTTGAACGTTTTCTCTTCTTTTAAAGTTGAGGTTGTTGTTGAATTTGTTGGTGTTTTTCAATGTTGAGGTTGTTGTTGAATTTGTTGGTGATTTTCAAAATTGAGGTTGTCGGTGAATTTGTTGGCGTTTTTCAATGTTGAGATTGTTGTTGAATTTGTTGCTGGTTTTCAATGTTGAGGTCGTTGTTGAACTTTTTGGTGCCATTCAATATTGAGGATGTTGTTGAATTTGTTGGTGTTTTTCAATGTTGAGGTTGTTGAATTTTTTGGTGTTTTTCAATGTTGAGGATGTTGTTGAATTTGTTGGTGTTATCAATGTTATTTTTTGAACTTTTCTGTATTTTTCAATGTTGAGTTTGTTCTTGAATTTGTTGGTATTTTTCAATGTTGAGCTTGTTGTTGAATTTGTTTTATGTTTTTCATTGTTGAGGTTGTTGTTGAATTTGTTGCTGCTTTTCAATGTTGAGGTTGTTGTTGAATTTCTTGGTGTTTTTCAATGCTGAGGTTGTTGTTGAATTTGTTGGTGATTTTCAATATTGAGGTTGTTGTTGAATTTGTCGGCGTTTTTCAATGCTGAGTTTGTTGTTGAATTTGTTGATGATTTTCAATATTGATATTGTTGAATTGGTTGGTGGTTTTCAATGTTGAGGTTGTTGTTGAATTTGTTGGTGTCTTTCAATATTGAGGTTGTTGTTGAATTTGTTTCTGTTTTCAATGTTGAGGTTGTTTTTGAATTTCCTGGTAATATTCAGAATTGAGGTTGTTGTTTAATTTGTTGGCCTTGTTCAATGTTGAGGTTGTTTGAATTTTTTGCTGATTTTCAATATTGAGGTTGTTGTTGAATTTGATGGTGTTTTTCAATGTTGAGGTTGTTGGTGAATTTGTTGGTGATTTTCAATATTGACGTTGTTGTTCAATTTGTTGGTGTTATCAATGTTATTTATTGAACTTTATTGTATTTTTCAATGTTGAGGTTGTTGTTGATTTTGTTGGTATTTTTCAATGTTGAGGTTGTTGTTGAATTTGTTGGTGCCTTTCATTGTTGAGGTTGATGTTGAATTTGTTGGTGTTATCAATGTTTTTTTTTTAACTTGTTTGTATTTTTAAAAGTTAAGGTTGTTGATGAATTTATTGGTGTTATTCAATGTTGAGGTTGTTGTAGAATTTGTTGGTGTCTTTCAATATTGAGGGTGTTGTTGAATTTGTTGGAGTTTTTCAATATTGAGGATGTTGTTGAATTTGTTGGTATTATCAATGTTATTTTTGAACTGTTCTGTATTTTTCAATGTTGAGGTTGTTTTTGAATTTGTTGGTATTTTTCAATATTGAAGTTGTTGTTGAATTTGTTGGTGTTTTTCATTGTTGAGGTTGTTGTTGAATTTGATGGAGTTATCAATGTTTTTTTTGTGAACTTTTTCTCTTCTTTTAAAAGTTGAGGTAATTGTTGAATTTTTTGGTGTTTTTCAATGTTGAGGTTGTTGTTGAATTTGTTGGCGTTCTTCAATGTTGAGATTGTTGTTGAATTTGTTGCTGATTTTCAATGTTGAGGTCGTTGTTGAACTTTTTGGTGCCTTTCAATATTGAGGATGTTGTTGAATTTGTTGGAGTTTTTCAAAGTTGAGATTGTTGTTGAATTTGTTTGACGATTTTCAATGTTGAGGTCGTTGTTGAACTTTTTGGTGCCTTTCAATATTGGTTTTGTTGTTGAATTTGTTGGTGTTTTTCAATGTTGCGGTTGTTGTTGAATTTGTTTGTGACTTTCAATATTGAGGTTGTTGTTGAATTTGTTAGTGTTATCAATGTTTTTTTTGAACTTTTTTTCTTCTTTTAAATGTTGAGGTTGTTGTTGAATTTTTTGGTGTTTTTCAATGTTGAGGTTGCTGTTGAATTTGTTGGTTATTTTCAATAATGAGGTTGCTGTTGAATTTGTTGGTGTTTTTCAATGTTGAGGTTGCTGTTGAATTTGTTGGCATTTTTCAATGTTGAGGTTGTTGTTGAATTTGTTGATGCATATTCAATATTGATGTTCTTGAATTTGTTGGTCATTTTCAATTTTGAGGTTGTTGTTGAATTTGTTGTTGTCTTTTAATATTGAGGTTGTTGTTGAATTTGCAGGTATTTTTCAAAATTTAGGTTGTTGTTGAATTTTTTGGCGTTTTTCAATGTTGAGATTGTTGTTGAATTTTTCGCTGATTTTCAATGTTGAAGTTGTTGTTGAATTTATTGGTTTTGGTCATTGTTGAGGTTGTTCTTGAATTTGTTGGTGCTTTTCAATGTTGAGGTTGTGTTGAATTTGCTGGTATTTTTCAATGTTGAGGTTGTTTTTGAATTTGTTGGTGTTTTTTATTGTTGAGGTTTTTGTTGAATTTCTTGGTGTTATCAATGTTTTTTGTTGAACTTGTTTGTATTTTTAAAATTATGGTTGTTGTTGAATTTGTTGATGCTTTTCAATGTTCAGGTTGTTGTTGAATTTTTTGGTGTTTTCATTGTTGAGGTTGTTATTGAATTTGTTGGTGATTTTCAATGTTGAGGTTGTTGAATTTGTTGGTGTTTTTCAATGTTGAGGTTGTTGTTGAATTTGTTGGTGTCTTTCAATATTGAGGTTGTTGTTGAAATTGTTGGTGTTTTTCAATGTTGAGATTTTTCTTGAATTTGTTGTTGATTTTCAATGTTTAGGTCGTTGTTGAACTTGTTGGTCTCTTTCAATATTTAGGATGTTGTTGAATTTGTTGGTATTATCAATGTTATTCTTTGAACTGTTCTGTATTTTTCAATGTTGAAGTTGTTGTTGAATTTGTTGGTATTATTCAATGTTGAGGTTGTTGTTGAATATGTTGGTGTTTTTCATTTTTGCGGATGTTGTTGAATTTGATGGAGTCATCAATGTTTTTTTTGAACGTTTTCTCTTCTTTTAAAGTTGAGGTTGTTGTTGAATTTGTTGGTGTTTTTCAATGTTGAGGTTGTTGTTGAATTTGTTGGTGATTTTCAAAATTGAGGTTGTCGGTGAATTTGTTGGCGTTTTTCAATGTTGAGATTGTTGTTGAATTTGTTGCTGGTTTTCAATGTTGAGGTCGTTGTTGAACTTTTTGGTGCCATTCAATATTGAGGATGTTGTTGAATTTGTTGGTGTTTTTCAATGTTGAGGTTGTTGAATTTTTTGGTGTTTTTCAATGTTGAGGATGTTGTTGAATTTGTTGGTGTTATCAATGTTATTTTTTGAACTTTTCTGTATTTTTCAATGTTGAGTTTGTTCTTGAATTTGTTGGTATTTTTCAATGTTGAGCTTGTTGTTGAATTTGTTTTATGTTTTTCATTGTTGAGGTTGTTGTTGAATTTGTTGCTGCTTTTCAATGTTGAGGTTGTTGTTGAATTTGTTGGTAAGTTTCAATGTTGAGGTTGTTGTTGAATTTGTTGGTGTCTTTCAATATTGAGGTTGTTGTTGAAATTATTGGTGTTTTTCAATGTTGAGATTTTTCTTGAATTTGTTGTTGATTTTCAATGTTTAGGTCGTTGTTGAACTTGTTGGTCTCTTTCAATATTTAGGATGTTGTTGAATTTGTTGGTATTATCAATGTTATTCTTTGAACTGTTCTGTATTTTTCAATGTTGAAGTTGTTGTTGAATTTGTTGGTATTATTCAATGTTGAGGTTGTTGTTGAATATGTTGGTGTTTTTCATTTTTGCGGATGTTGTTGAATTTGATGGAGTCATCAATGTTTTTTTTGAACGTTTTCTCTTCTTTTAAAGTTGAGGTTGTTGTTGAATTTGTTGGTGTTTTTCAATGTTGAGGTTGTTGTTGAATTTGTTGGTGATTTTCAAAATTGAGGTTGTCGGTGAATTTGTTGGCGTTTTTCAATGTTGAGATTGTTGTTGAATTTGTTGCTGGTTTTCAATGTTGAGGTCGTTGTTGAACTTTTTGGTGCCATTCAATATTGAGGATGTTGTTGAATTTGCAGGTATTTTTCAAAATTTAGGTTGTTGTTGAATTTTTTTTTTTTTTTTTCATTGTTGAGGTTGTTGTTGAATTTTTCGCTGATTTTCAATGTTGAAGTTGTTGTTAAATTTGTTGGTATTTTTCAATATTGAGGTTGTTGTTGAATTTGTTGGTGTTTTTCATTGTTGAGGTTGTTGTTGAATTTGATGGAGTTATCAATGTTTTTTTGTGAACTTTTTCTCTTCTTTTAAAAGTTAAAGTATTTGTTGAATTTTTTGGTGTTTTTCAATGTTGAGGTTGTCGTTGAATTTGTTGGCGTCTTTCAATATTGAGGTTGTTGTTGAATTTTTTGGAGTTTTTCAAAGTTGAGATTGTTGTTGAAATTGTTTGACGATTTTCAATGTTGAGGTCGTTGTTGAACTTTTTGGTGCCTTTCAATATTGAGGATGTTGTTGAATTTGTTGGAGTTTTTCAAAGTTGAGATTGTTGTTGAAATTGTTTGACGATTTTCAATGTTGAGGTCGTTGTTGAACTTTTTGGTGCCTTTCAATATTGGTTTTGTTGTTGAATTTGTTGGTGTTTTTCAATGTTGCGGTTGTTGTTGAATTTGTTTGTGACTTTCAATATTGAGGTTGTTGTTGAATTTGTTAGTGTTATCAATGTTTTTTTTGAACTTTTTTTCTTCTTTTAAATGTTGAGGTTGTTGTTGAATTTTTTGGTGTTTTTCAATGTTGAGGTTGCTGTTGAATTTGTTGGTTATTTTCAATAATGAGGTTGCTGTTGAATTTGTTGGCGTTTTTCAATGTTGAGGTTGCTGTTGAATTTGTTGGCATTTTTCAATGTTGAGGTTGTTGTTGAATTTGTTGATGCATATTCAATATTGATGTTCTTGAATTTGTTGGTCATTTTCAATTTTGAGGTTGTTGTTGAATTTGTTGTTGTCTTTTAATATTGAGGTTGTTGTTGAATTTGCAGGTATTTTTCAAAATTTAGGTTGTTGTTGAATTTTTTGGCGTTTTTCAATGTTGAGATTGTTGTTGAATTTTTCGCTGATTTTCAATGTTGAAGTTGTTGTTGAATTTATTGGTTTTGGTCATTGTTGAGGTTGTTCTTGAATTTGTTGGTGCTTTTCAATGTTGAGGTTGTGTTGAATTTGCTGGTATTTTTCAATGTTGAGGTTGTTTTTGAATTTGTTGGTGTTTTTTATTGTTGAGGTTTTTGTTGAATTTCTTGGTGTTATCAATGTTTTTTGTTGAACTTGTTTGTATTTTTAAAATTATGGTTGTTGTTGAATTTGTTGATGTTTTTCAATGTTCAGGTTGTTGTTGAATTTTTTGGTGTTTTCATTGTTGAGGTTGTTATTGAATTTGTTGGTGATTTTCAATGTTGAGGTTGTTGAATTTGTTGGTGTTTTTCAATGTTGAGGTTGTTGTTGAATTTGTTGGTGTCTTTCAATATTGAGGTTGTTGTTGAAATTGTTGGTGTTTTTCAATGTTGAGATTTTTCTTGAATTTGTTGTTGATTTTCAATGTTTAGGTCGTTGTTGAACTTGTTGGTCTCTTTCAATATTTAGGATGTTGTTGAATTTGTTGGTATTATCAATGTTATTCTTTGAACTGTTCTGTATTTTTCAATGTTGAAGTTGTTGTTGAATTTGTTGGTATTATTCAATGTTGAGGTTGTTGTTGAATATGTTGGTGTTTTTCATTTTTGCGGATGTTGTTGAATTTGATGGAGTCATCAATGTTTTTTTTGAACGTTTTCTCTTCTTTTAAAGTTGAGGTTGTTGTTGAATTTGTTGGTGTTTTTCAATGTTGAGGTTGTTGTTGAATTTGTTGGTGATTTTCAAAATTGAGGTTGTCGGTGAATTTGTTGGCGTTTTTCAATGTTGAGATTGTTGTTGAATTTGTTGCTGGTTTTCAATGTTGAGGTCGTTGTTGAACTTTTTGGTGCCATTCAATATTGAGGATGTTGTTGAATTTGTTGGTGTTTTTCAATGTTGAGGTTGTTGAATTTTTTGGTGTTTTTCAATGTTGAGGATGTTGTTGAATTTGTTGGTGTTATCAATGTTATTTTTTGAACTTTTCTGTATTTTTCAATGTTGAGTTTGTTCTTGAATTTGTTGGTATTTTTCAATGTTGAGCTTGTTGTTGAATTTGTTTTATGTTTTTCATTGTTGAGGTTGTTGTTGAATTTGTTGCTGCTTTTCAATGTTGAGGTTGTTGTTGAATTTCTTGGTGTTTTTCAATGCTGAGGTTGTTGTTGAATTTGTTGGTGATTTTCAATATTGAGGTTGTTGTTGAATTTGTCGGCGTTTTTCAATGCTGAGTTTGTTGTTGAATTTGTTGATGATTTTCAATATTGATATTGTTGAATTGGTTGGTGGTTTTCAATGTTGAGGTTGTTGTTGAATTTGTTGGTGTCTTTCAATATTGAGGTTGTTGTTGAATTTGTTTCTGTTTTCAATGTTGAGGTTGTTTTTGAATTTCCTGGTAATATTCAGAATTGAGGTTGTTGTTTAATTTGTTGGCCTTGTTCAATGTTGAGGTTGTTTGAATTTTTTGCTGATTTTCAATATTGAGGTTGTTGTTGAATTTGATGGTGTTTTTCAATGTTGAGGTTGTTGGTGAATTTGTTGGTGATTTTCAATATTGACGTTGTTGTTCAATTTGTTGGTGTTATCAATGTTATTTATTGAACTTTATTGTATTTTTCAATGTTGAGGTTGTTGTTGATTTTGTTGGTATTTTTCAATGTTGAGGTTGTTGTTGAATTTGTTGGTGCCTTTCATTGTTGAGGTTGATGTTGAATTTGTTGGTGTTATCAATGTTTTTTTTTTAACTTGTTTGTATTTTTAAAAGTTAAGGTTGTTGATGAATTTATTGGTGTTATTCAATGTTGAGGTTGTTGTAGAATTTGTTGGTGTCTTTCAATATTGAGGGTGTTGTTGAATTTGTTGGAGTTTTTCAATATTGAGGATGTTGTTGAATTTGTTGGTATTATCAATGTTATTTTTGAACTGTTCTGTATTTTTCAATGTTGAGGTTGTTTTTGAATTTGTTGGTATTTTTCAATATTGAAGTTGTTGTTGAATTTGTTGGTGTTTTTCATTGTTGAGGTTGTTGTTGAATTTGATGGAGTTATCAATGTTTTTTTTGTGAACTTTTTCTCTTCTTTTAAAAGTTGAGGTAATTGTTGAATTTTTTGGTGTTTTTCAATGTTGAGGTTGTTGTTGAATTTGTTGGCGTTCTTCAATGTTGAGATTGTTGTTGAATTTGTTGCTGATTTTCAATGTTGAGGTCGTTGTTGAACTTTTTGGTGCCTTTCAATATTGAGGATGTTGTTGAATTTGTTGGAGTTTTTCAAAGTTGAGATTGTTGTTGAATTTGTTTGACGATTTTCAATGTTGAGGTCGTTGTTGAACTTTTTGGTGCCTTTCAATATTGGTTTTGTTGTTGAATTTGTTGGTGTTTTTCAATGTTGCGGTTGTTGTTGAATTTGTTTGTGACTTTCAATATTGAGGTTGTTGTTGAATTTGTTAGTGTTATCAATGTTTTTTTTGAACTTTTTTTCTTCTTTTAAATGTTGAGGTTGTTGTTGAATTTTTTGGTGTTTTTCAATGTTGAGGTTGCTGTTGAATTTGTTGGTTATTTTCAATAATGAGGTTGCTGTTGAATTTGTTGGTGTTTTTCAATGTTGAGGTTGCTGTTGAATTTGTTGGCATTTTTCAATGTTGAGGTTGTTGTTGAATTTGTTGATGCATATTCAATATTGATGTTCTTGAATTTGTTGGTCATTTTCAATTTTGAGGTTGTTGTTGAATTTGTTGTTGTCTTTTAATATTGAGGTTGTTGTTGAATTTGCAGGTATTTTTCAAAATTTAGGTTGTTGTTGAATTTTTTGGCGTTTTTCAATGTTGAGATTGTTGTTGAATTTTTCGCTGATTTTCAATGTTGAAGTTGTTGTTGAATTTTTTGGTTTTGGTCATTGTTGAGGTTGTTCTTGAATTTGTTGGTGCTTTTCAATGTTGAGGTTGTGTTGAATTTGCTGGTATTTTTCAATGTTGAGGTTGTTTTTGAATTTGTTGGTGTTTTTTATTGTTGAGGTTTTTGTTGAATTTCTTGGTGTTATCAATGTTTTTTGTTGAACTTGTTTGTATTTTTAAAATTATGGTTGTTGTTGAATTTGTTGATGTTTTTCAATGTTCAGGTTGTTGTTGAATTTTTTGGTGTTTTCATTGTTGAGGTTGTTATTGAATTTGTTGGTGATTTTCAATGTTGAGGTTGTTGAATTTGTTGGTGTTTTTCAATGTTGAGGTTGTTGTTGAATTTGTTGGTGTCTTTCAATATTGAGGTTGTTGTTGAAATTGTTGGTGTTTTTCAATGTTGAGATTTTTCTTGAATTTGTTGTTGATTTTCAATGTTTAGGTCGTTGTTGAACTTGTTGGTCTCTTTCAATATTTAGGATGTTGTTGAATTTGTTGGTATTATCAATGTTATTCTTTGAACTGTTCTGTATTTTTCAATGTTGAAGTTGTTGTTGAATTTGTTGGTATTATTCAATGTTGAGGTTGTTGTTGAATATGTTGGTGTTTTTCATTTTTGCGGATGTTGTTGAATTTGATGGAGTCATCAATGTTTTTTTTGAACGTTTTCTCTTCTTTTAAAGTTGAGGTTGTTGTTGAATTTGTTGGTGTTTTTCAATGTTGAGGTTGTTGTTGAATTTGTTGGTGATTTTCAAAATTGAGGTTGTCGGTGAATTTGTTGGCGTTTTTCAATGTTGAGATTGTTGTTGAATTTGTTGCTGGTTTTCAATGTTGAGGTCGTTGTTGAACTTTTTGGTGCCATTCAATATTGAGGATGTTGTTGAATTTGTTGGTGTTTTTCAATGTTGAGGTTGTTGAATTTTTTGGTGTTTTTCAATGTTGAGGATGTTGTTGAATTTGTTGGTGTTATCAATGTTATTTTTTGAACTTTTCTGTATTTTTCAATGTTTAGTTTGTTCTTGAATTTGTTGGTATTTTTCAATGTTGAGCTTGTTGTTGAATTTGTTTTATGTTTTTCATTGTTGAGGTTGTTGTTGAATTTGTTGCTGCTTTTCAATGTTGAGGTTGTTGTTGAATTTGTTGGTAAGTTTCAATGTTGAGGTTGTTGTTGAATTTCTTGGTGTTTTTCAATGCTGAGGTTGTTGTTGAATTTGTCGGCGTTATTCAATGCTGAGTTTGTTGTTGAATTTGTTGATGATTTTCAATATTGATATTGTTGAATTGGTTGGTGGTTTTCAATGTTGAGGTTGTTGTTGAATTTGTTGGTGTCTTTCAATATTGAGGTTGTTGTTGAATTTGTTTCTGTTTTCAATGTTGAGGTTGTTTTTGAATTTCCTGGTAATATTCAGAATTGAGGTTGTTGTTTAATTTGTTGGCCTTGTTCAATGTTGAGGTTGTTTGAATTTTTTGCTGATTTTCAATATTGAGGTTGTTGTTGAATTTGATGGTGTTTTTCAATGTTGAGGTTGTTGGTGAATTTGTTGGTGATTTTCAATATTGACGTTGTTGTTCAATTTGTTGGTGTTATCAATGTTATTTATTGAACTTTATTGTATTTTTCAATGTTGAGGTTGTTGTTGATTTTGTTGGTATTTTTCAATGTTGAGGTTGTTGTTGAATTTGTTGGTGCCTTTCATTGTTGAGGTTGATGTTGAATTTGTTGGTGTTATCAATGTTTTTTTTTTAACTTGTTTGTATTTTTAAAAGTTAAGGTTGTTGATGAATTTATTGGTGTTATTCAATGTTGAGGTTGTTGTAGAATTTGTTGGTGTCTTTCAATATTGAGGTTGTTGTTGAATTTGTTGGAGTTTTTCAATATTGAGGATGTTGTTGAATTTGTTGGTATTATCAATGTTATTTTTGAACTGTTCTGTATTTTTCAATGTTGAGGTTGTTTTTGAATTTGTTGGTATTTTTCAATATTGAAGTTGTTGTTGAATTTGTTGGTGTTTTTCATTGTTGAGGTTGTTGTTGAATTTGATGGAGTTATCAATGTTTTTTTTGTGAACTTTTTCTCTTCTTTTAAAAGTTGAGGTAATTGTTGAATTTTTTGGTGTTTTTCAATATTGAGGTTGTTGTTGAATTTGTTGGTGTTTTTCAAAATTGAGGATGTCGTTGAATTTTTTGGCGTTCTTCAATGTTGAGATTGTTGTTGAATTTGTTGCTGATTTTCAATGTTGAGGTCGTTGTTGAACTTTTTGGTGCCTTTCAATATTGAGGATGTTGTTGAATTTGTTGGAGTTTTTCAAAGTTGAGATTGTTGTTGAAATTGTTTGACGATTTTCAATGTTGAGGTCGTTGTTGAACTTTTTGGTGCCTTTCAATATTGGTTTTGTTGTTGAATTTGTTGGTGTTTTTCAATGTTGCGGTTGTTGTTGAATTTGTTTGTGACTTTCAATATTGAGGTTGTTGTTGAATATGTTGGCGTTTTTCAATGTTGAGGTTGCTGTTGAATTTGTTGGCATTTTTCAATGTTGAGGTTGCTGTTGAATTTGTTGGTGATTTTCAATATTGAGGTTGTTGTTGAATTTGTCGGCGTTTTTCAATGCTGAGTTTGTTGTTGAATTTGTTGATGATTTTCAATACTGATATTGTTGAATTGGTTGGTGGTTTTCAATGTTGAGGTTGTTGTTGAATTTGTTGGTGTCTTTCAATATTGAGGTTGTTGTTGAATTTGTTTCTGTTTTCAATGTTGAGGTTGTTTTTGAATTTCCTGGTAATATTCAGAATTGAGGTTGTTGTTTAATTTGTTGGCCTTGTTCAATGTTGAGGTTGTTTGAATTTTTTGCTGATTTTCAATATTGAGGTTGTTGGTGAATTTGTTGGTGATTTTCAATATTGACGTTGTTGTTCAATTTGTTGGTGTTATCAATGTTATTTATTGAACTTTATTGTATTTTTCAATGTTGAGGTTGTTGTTGATTTTGTTGGTATTTTTCAATGTTGAGGTTGTTGTTGAATTTGTTGGTGCCTTTCATTGTTGAGGTTGATGTTGAATTTGTTGGTGTTATCAATGTTTTTTTTTTAACTTGTTTGTATTTTTAAAAGTTAAGGTTGTTGATGAATTTATTGGTGTTATTCAATGTTGAGGTTGTTGTAGAATTTGTTGGTGTCTTTCAATATTGAGGGTGTTGTTGAATTTGTTGGAGTTTTTCAATATTGAGGATGTTGTTGAATTTGTTGGTATTATCAATGTTATTTTTGAACTGTTCTGTATTTTTCAATGTTGAGGTTGTTTTTGAATTTGTTGGTATTTTTCAATATTGAAGTTGTTGTTGAATTTGTTGGTGTTTTTCATTGTTGAGGTTGTTGTTGAATTTGATGGAGTTATCAATGTTTTTTTTGTGAACTTTTTCTCTTCTTTTAAAAGTTGAGGTAATTGTTGAATTTTTTGGTGTTTATTAATGTTGAGGTTGTTGTTGAATTTGTTGGTGATTTTCAAAATTGAGGATGTCATTGAATTTGTTGGCGTTCTTCAATGTTGAGATTGTTGTTGAATTTGTTGCTGATTTTCAATGTTGAGGTCTTTGTTGAACTTTTTGGTGCCTTTCAATATTGAGGATGTTGTTGAATTTGTTGGTGTTATCAATGTTATTTTTTGAACTTTTCCGTATTTTTCAATGTTGAGGTTGTTGTTGAATTTGTTGGTGTTTTTCAATGCTGAGGTTGTTGTTGAATTTGTTGGTGATTTTCAATATTGAGGTTGTTGTTGAATTTGTCGGCGTTTTTCAATACTGAGGTTGTTGTTGAATTTGTTGATGATTTTCAATATTGATGTTGTTTAATTGGTTGGTGATTATCCATGTTGAGGTTGTTGTTGAATTTGTTGGTGTCTTTAAATATTGATTTTGTTGTTGAATTTGTTGGTGTTATCCATGTTTTTTTTGAACTTTTTTTCTTCTTTTAAATGTTGAGGTTGTTGTTGAATTTTTTGGTGTTTTTCAATGTTGATGTTGCTGTTGAATTTGTTGGTGATTTGCAATATTGAGGTTGTTGTTGAATTTGTTGGTGTTTTTCAATGTTGAGGTTGTTGTTGAATTTGTTGGCATTTTTCAATGTTGAGGTTGTTGTTGAATTTGTTGATGATTTTCAATATTGATGTTCTTGAATTTGTTGGTCATTTTCAATTTTGAGGTTGTTGTTCAATTTGTTGTTGTCTTTCAATATTGAGGTTGTTGTTGAATTTGCAGGTATTTTTCAAAATTTAGGTTGTTGTTGAATTTTTTGGCGTTTTTCAATGTTGAGGTTGTTTAATTTGCTGGTGTTTTTCAATGTTGAGGTTGTTGTTGAATTTTTTGTTGTCTTTCAATATTGAGGTTGTTGTTGAAATTGTTGGTGTTTTTCAATGTTGAGATTTTTCTTGAATTTGTTGTTGATTTTCAATGTTTAGGTCGTTTTTGAACTTATTGGTCTCTTTCAATATTGTGGATGTTGTTGAATTTGTTGGTATTATCAATGTTATTTTTTGAACTGTTCTGTATTTTTCAATGTTGAGGTTGTTGTTGAATTTGTTGGTATTATTCAATGTTGAGGTTGTTGTTGAATTTGTTGGTGTTTTTCATTGCTGAGGTTGTTGTTGAATTTGAATGAGTCATCAATCTTTTTTTTGAACTTTTTCTCTTCTTTTAAAGTTGAGGTTGTTGTTGAATTTGTTGGTGTTTTTCAATGTTGAGGTTGTTGTTGAATTTGTTGGTGATTTTCAATATTGAGGTTGTTGTTGAATTTGTTGGCGTTTTTCAATGTTGAGGTTTCTGTTGAATATGTTGGCGTTTTTCAATGTTGAGGTTGTTGTTGAATGTGTTGATGATTTTCAATATTGATGTTCTTGAATTTGTTGGTCATTTTCAATTTTGAGGTTGTTGTTGAATTTGTTGTTGTCTTTCAATATTGAGGTTGTTGTTGAATTTGTTGGCGTTTTTCAATGTTCAGATTGTTGTTGAATTTGTTGCTGGTTTTCAATGTTGAGGTCGTTGTTGAACTTTTTGGTGCCTTTCAATATTGAGGATGTTGTTGAATTTGTTGGTGGTATCAATGTTATTTTTTGAACTATTCTGTATTTTTCAATGTTGAGGTTGTTCTTTAATTTGTTGGTATTTTTCAATGTTGAGCTTGTTGTTGAATTTGTTGCTGCTTTTCATTGTTGAGGTTGTTGTTGAATTTGTTGCTGCTTTTCAATGTTGAGGTTGTTGTTGAATTTCTTGGTGTTTTTCAATGCTGAGGTTGTTGTTGAATTTGTTGGTGATTTTCAATATTGAGGTTGTTGTTGAATTTGTCGGCGTTTTTCAATGCTGAGTTTGTTGTTGAATTTGTTGATGATTTTCAATATTGATATTTTTGAATTGGTTGGCGGTTTTCAATGTTGAGGTTGTTGTTGCATTTGTTGGTGTCTTTCAATATTGAGGTTGTTTTTGAATTTCCTGGTGATATTCAGAATTGAGGTTGTTGTTGAATTTTTTGGCTTTGTTCAATATTGAGATTGTTGTTGAATTTGATTGTGTTTTTCAATGTTGAGGTTGTTGGTGAATTTGTTGTTGATTTTCAATATTGAGGTTGTTGTTCAATTTGTTGGTGTTATCAATGTTATTTATTGAACTTTATTGTATTTTTCAATGTTGAGGTTGTTGTTGATTTTGTTGGTATTTTTCAATGTTGAGGTTGTTGTTGAATTTGTTGTTTTTTTTCAATTTTCAGGTTGTTGTTGAATTTTTTTGTGTTTTTCATTGTTGAGGTTGTTGTTGAATTGGTTGCAGATTTTCAATGTTGAGGTTGTTGAAGTTGTTGGTGTTTTTCAATGTTGAGGTTGTTGTTGAAATTGTTGGTGTTTTTCATTGTTGAGGTTGTTGTTGAATTTGATGGTGTTATCAATGTTTTTTGTTGAACTTGTTTGTATTTTTAATAGTTAAGGTTGTTGTTGAATTTGTTGGTATTTTTCAACGTTGAGGTTGTTGTTGAATTTTTTCGTGTTTTTTATTGTTGAGGTTTTTGATGAAATTATTGCTGTTATCAATGTTTTTTGTTGAACTTGTTTGTATTTTTAAAATTATGGTTGTTGTTGAATTTGTTGGTGTTTTTCAATGTTGAGGTTGTTGTTGAATTTGTTGGTGCTTTTCATTGTTGAGGTTGATGTTGAATTTGTTGGTGTTTTTCAATGTTGAGGTTGTTGTTGAATTTGTTGGTGCTTTTCATTGTTGAGGTTGATGTTGAATTTGTTGGTGTTATCAATGTTTTTTTTTGAACTTGTTTGTATTTTTAAAAGTTGAGGAAGTTCTTGAATCTGTTGGTGTTTTTGAACGTTGAGGTCGTTGAATTGGTTGGTGATTTTCGATATTGCTGTTGCTCTTGAATTTGTTGGGGTTATCAATGGTTTTTTTTGAACTTTTTTGTGTTTTTCAAAGTTGAGGTTTTTGCTGAATTTATTGATGTTATCAATGTTTATTTTGCTGAACTTTTTTGTACATTTAAACGTTGAGGTTGATTTTGAATTTGTTGGTTGTTTTTCATTGTTGAGATTGTTGTTGAATTTGTTTGTGTTTTTCAATGGTGAGGTTTTTGTTGAATTTGTTGGTGTTTTCATTGTTGAGGTTGTTGTTAAATTTGATGTTTTTTTTCAATATTGAGTTTGTTTCTGAATTTGTTGGTGTTATCTATGTTATTTTTCGAACATTTCTGTATTTTTCAACATTGAGGTTGTTGTTGAATATGTTGGCGTTTTTCAATGTTGTGGTTGTTGTTGAACTTGTTGGTATCGTTCAATATTGAGGATGTTGTTGAATTTATTGGTGTTATCAATGTTATTTTTTGAACGTTTCTGTATTTTCCAATGTTGAGGTTGTTGTTGAATTTGTTGGTGTTTTTCAATGTTGAGGTTGTTGTTGAATTTGTTGGTGATTTTAAATATTGAGGTTGTTGTTGAATTTGTCGGCGTTTTTCAATGATGAGGTTGTTGTTGAATTTGTTGATGATTTTGAATATTGATGTTGTTTGAATTTGTTGGTGATTTTCAATGTTGAGGTTGTTGTTGAATTTGTTGGTGTCTTTCAATATTCAGGTTTTTGTTGAATTTGTTGGTGTTTTTCAATGTTGAGGTTGTTTTTGAATTTCGTGGTGATTTTCAAAGTAGAAGTTGTTGTTTAATTTGTTGGCGTTGTTCAATGTTGAGATTGTTTTTGAATTTTTCCCTGATTTTCAATGTTGAGGTCGTTGCTGAAAGTGTTGGTGTCTTTCAAAATTGAGGTTATTGTTGAATTTGTTGCTGTTTTTCAATGTTGATGTTGTTGTTGAATTTGTTGCTGCTTTTCAATGTTGAGTTTGTTGTTGAATGTTGATGTTTTTCATTGTTGAGGTTTTTGTTGAATTTGTTGGTGTTATCAATGTTTTATGTTGATCTTGTTTGTATTTTTAAAATTAAGGTTGTTGTTGAAATTGTTGGTATTTTTCAACGTTGAGGTTGTTGTTGAATTTGTTGCTGTTTTTCAACGTTGAAGTTGTTGTTGAATTTGTTGATGTTATCAATGTTGTTTTTTGAAAATTTATTGTATTTTTGAAAGTTGAGCTTGTTGTTGAATTTTTTGGTGCTGTTCATTGTTGAGGTTGTTGTTGAATTTGTTTGTGTTTTCATTGTTGAGGTTGTTGTTAAATTTCATGTTTTTCAATATTGAGTTTGTTGCTGAATTTGTTGGTGTTATCTATGTTATTTTTCGAACATTTTTGTATTTTTAAACGTTGAGGTTGTTGTTGAATTTGTTGGTGTTATCAATGTTTTTTTTGAACTTTTTCCATTCTTTTAAAATTTGAGGTTGTTGTTGAATTTTTTTGGTGTTTTTCAATGTTGAGGATATTGTTGAATTTGTTGGTCGTTTTCAATATTGAGTTTGTAGTTGAATTTGTTGGTATTATCAATGTTATTTTTTGAACGTTTCTGTATTTTCCAATGTTGAGGTTGTTGTTGAATCTGTTGGTTTCTTTCAATCTTGAGGATATTGTTGAATTTGTTGGTGGTTTTCAATATTGAGGTTGTTGTTGAATTTGTTGGTATTATCAATGTTATTTTTCGAACGTTTCTGTGTTTTCCAAGTTGAGGTTGTTGTTGAATATGTTGGTATTTTTCAATGTTGAGGTTGTTGTTGAAATGGTTGATGATATTCAATACTGATGTTGTTGCATTTGTTGGTGTATTTCATTGTTGAGGTTGTTGTTGAATTTATTGCTGCTTTTCAATGTTGAGTTTGTTGTTGAATGTTGATGTTTTTCATTGTTGAAGTTTTTGTTGAACTTGTTTGTATTTTTAAAATTAAGGTTGTTGTTGAATTTGTTGGTGTTTTTCAATGTTAAGTTGTTGTTGAATTTTTTGTTGTTTTTCATTGTTGAGGTTGTTGTTGAATTTGTTGGTGATTTTCAATGTAGAGGTTGTTGTTGAATTTGTTGGTGTTTTTCATTGTTGAGGTTGTTGTTGAATTTGTTGGTGTTATCAATGTTTTTTGTTGAACTTGTTTGTATTTTTAAAAGTTAAGGTTGTTGTTGAATTTGTTGGTGTTTTTCAATGTTGAGGTTGTTCAATTTGTTGGTGATTTTCAATATTGAGGTTGTTGTTGAATTTGTTGGTGTTTTTCAATTTCAAGGTTGTTGTTGAATTTGTTGGTGTTATCAATGCTTTTTTTAAACTATTTATCTTCTTTTAAAAGTTGAGATTGTTGTTGAATCTGTTGGTATTTTTCATTTTTGCTGTTGTAGAATTTTTCGGTGTCTTTCATTGTTGAGTTTGTTGTTGAATTTGTTGTTGATTTTCAATATCGAGTTTGTCATAGATGTTATCAATGTTATTTTTTGAACTTTTTTGTATTTTTCAATGTTGACGTTGTTGTTGAATTTGTTGGTGTTATCAATGTTATTTTTCAAACTTTTTTGTATTTTTCAATGTTGAGGTTGTTGTTGAAATTGTTGGCGTTATCAATGTTCTTTTAGAATTTTTTCTCTTCTTTTAAAAGTTAAGATTGTTGTTGAATTTGTTGGTATTTTTCATTGTTGTGGTTGTTTAATTTTTTGGTGTTTTTCATTGTTTAGGTTGTTGAAGTTGTTGGTGTTTATCAATGTTGAGGTTGTAGTTGAATTTGTTGATTTTTTTCATTGTTGAGATTGTTGTTGAATTTGTTGGTGATTTTCAATGTTGAGGTTCTGGTCGAATTTGTTGGCGTTATTCAATGTTGAGGTTGTTGTTGAATTTGTGGGTGTTTTTCATTGTTGAGGTTGTAGTTGAATTTGGTGTTTTTTTTCATTGTTGAGGTTGTTGTTGAATTTGTTGGTGATTTTCAATATTGAGGTTCTGGTCGAATTTGTTGGCATTGTTCAATGTTGCGGTTGTTGTTGAATTTTTTGGTGTTTTTCATTGTTGAGGTTGTAGTTGAATTTGTTCGTTTTTTTCACTGTTGAGGTTGTTGTTGAATTTGTTGTTGATTTTCAATATTGAGGTTCTGGTCCAATTTGTTGGCGTTGTTCAATGTTGATTTTGTTGTTGAATTTGTTGGTGTTTTCAATGTTTTATTTGAAGTCTTTCTCTTCTTTTAAAAGTTGAGGTTGTTGTTGAATTTGTTGGTGTTTTTCAATGTTGAGGTTGTTGTTGAATTTGTTGGTGACTTTCAATATTGAGTTTGTTGTTGCATTTGTTGGCGTTTTAACATGTCGAGGTTGTTGTTGAATTTGTTTGTGTTATCAATGTTTTTTTTTATCTTTTTCTCTTCTTTTAATAGTTGAGGTTGTTGTTGAATTTGTTGGTGACTTTCAATATTGAGGTTGTTGTTGAATTTGTTGGCGTTTTTCAATGTTGAGGTTGTTGTTGGATTTGTGTGTGATTTTCAATATTGATGTTATAGAATTTGTTGGTGATTTTGAATGCTGAGGTTGTTGTTGAATTTATTGATGTTTTTCAATATTGAAGTTGTTGTTGAATTTGTTGCTGTTTTTCATTGTTGACATTGCTGTTGAATTTGTTGTTGTTATCAATGTTTTTTTTTAACTTTTTCTCTTCTTTTAAAAGTTGAAGTTGTTGTTGAATTTGTTGGTATTTTTCAATGTTGCGGTTGTTGAATTTTTGGTGTTTTTCATTGTTGAGGTTGTTGAAGTTGTTGGTGTTATTCATTGTTGAGGTTGTTGTTGAAATTGTTGGTGTTATCAATGATTTTTTTTGAACTTCTTTGTATTTTTAAAAGTTAAGGTTGTTGTTGAATTGGTTTGTGTTTTTCAATGCTGTGGTTGTTCAATTTGTTGGTGTTTTTCAATGTTGAGGTTGTTGTTGAATTTGTTGGTGATTTTCAATATTGAGGTTGTTGTTGAATTTGTTGGTGTTTTTCTTTGTTGAGGTTGTTGTTGAATTTGTTGCTGCTTTTCAATGTTGAGGTTATAGTTCAATTTGTTGGTGTTTTTCATTGTTGAGGTTGTAGTCGAATTGGTTGGTGTTTTTCAATGTTGAGGTTGTTGTTGAATTTGTTGCTGTAATCAATGTTATTTTTGGAACATTTATTGTACTTTTGAAAGTTGAGCTTGTTGTTGAATTTGTGGGTATTTTTCAATGTGGAGATCGTTGTTGAATTTGTTGGTGTTTTTCAATGTTGAGGTTGTTGTTGAATTTGTTGGTCTATTTCAATGTTGCGGTGGTTGTTGAATTTGTTGTGTGATTTTCAATGTTGAGGTTGTTGTTGAATTTGTTGGTGTCATTCAATATTGAGGTTGTTGTTGAATTTGCTGTTGTTTTTCAATGTTCATGTTGTTGTTGAATTTGTTGGTGACTTTCAATTATGAGGTTGTTGTTGAATTTGTTGGCCTTTTTCAATGTTGAGGTTGTTGTTGAAGTTGTTGATGTCATCAATGTTTTTTTTGTACTTTTTGTCTTCTTTTAAAGTTGAGGTTGTTGTTGGATTTGTTGGTGTTTTTCAATGTTGAGGTTGTAGTTGAATTTGTTGTGATTTTAAATACTGAGGTTGTTGTTGAATTTGCTGGCGTTTTACAATGTTGAGGTTGTTGTTGTATTTGTTGGTGTTTTTCATTGTTGAGGTTGTTGTTGAATTGGTTGGTATTTTTGAATGTTGAGCTTGTAGTTGAATTTGTTGGTGTTTTTCAATGTTGAGGTTGTTGTTGAATTTGTTGGTGTTTGTCAATGTTGATTTTGTTGAATTTGTTCGATTTTTTCATTGTTGAGGTTGTTGTTGAATTTGTTGGTGTGATCAATGTTTTTTTTGAACTTTTTCTCTTCTTTTAAAAGTTGAGGTTGTTGTTGAATTTGTTGGTATTTTTCAATGTTTCGGTTGTTGAATTTGTGGTGTTTTTCAGTGTTGAGGTTGTTGTTGAATTTGTTAGTCTTTTTCAATGTTGCGGTTGTTGTTGAATTTGTTGTGTGATTTTCAATGTTGAGGTTGTTGTTGAATTTGTTGGTGTCATTCAATATTGAGGTTGTTGTTGAATTTGCTGCTGTTTTTCAATGTTCATGTTGTAATTGAATTTGTTGGTGACTTTCAATTATGAGGTTGTTGTTGAATATGTTGGCCTTTTTCAATGTTGAGGTTGTTGTTGAAGTTGTTGATGTTATCAATGTTTTTTTTGTACTTTTAAAGTTGGGGTTGTAGTTGAATTAGTTGCTGATTTTCAATACTGAGGTTGTTGTTGAATTTGTTGGTGTTTTATAATGTTGAGGTTGTTCTTGAATTTGTTGATGTCTTTCAATATTGATGTTGTTGTTGAATTTGTTGGTGTTTTTCATTGTTGAGGTTGTTGTTGAATTGGTTGGTATTTTTGAATGTTGAGGATGTTGTTGAATTTGTTGGTGTTTTTCATTTTTGAGGTTGTAGTTGAATTTGTTGGTGTGATCAATGTTTTTTTTGTACTTTTTCTCTTCTTTTAAAAGTTGAGGTTGTTGTTGAATTTGTTGGTATTATTCAATGTTGCGGTTGTTGAATTTGTGGTGTTTTTCATTGTTCAGGTTGTTGAAGTTGTTGGTGTTTTTCAATGTTGAGGTTGTTGTTCAGTTTGTTGGTGTTTTTCATTGTTGAGGTTGTTGTTGAAATTGTTGGTGTTATCAATGATTTTTGTTGAACTTGTTTGTATTGTTAAAAGTTAAGTTTGTTGTTGAATTTGTTGGTGTTTTTCAATATTGAAGTTGATCAATTTGTTGGTTTTTTTCAAAGTTGAGTTTGTTGTTGAATTTGTTGGTGATTTTCAATATTGAGGTTGTTGTTGAAATTGTTGCTGCTTTTCAATGTTGAGGTTGTAGTTGAATTTGTTGGTGTTTTTCATTGTTGAGGTTGTAGTCGAATTTGATGGTGTTTTTGATTGTTGAGGTTGTTGTTGAATTTGTTGCTGTTATCATTGTTATTTTTTGAACATTTATTGTAATTTTGAAAGTTGAGCTTCTTGTTGAATTTGTGGGTTTTTTTCAATGTTGAGATCGTTGTTGAATTTCATGGTGTTTTTCAATGTTGAGGTTGTTGTCGAAATTGTTGATGTTTTTAAATGTTGATTTTGTTTAATTTGTTGGTGATTTTCAATATTGAGGTTGCTGTTGAATTTGTTGGTGTTGGCAATGTTATTTTTTGAACTATTTTTATTTTTGAAAGTTGAGATTGTTGATGAATTTGTTGATTTTTTTCAATGTTGAGGTTGTTGTTGAATTTGTTGGTGTTTTTCAATGTTGAGGTTGTTGTTGAATTTGTTGGTGATTTTCATTGCTGAGGTATTTGTTGAATTTTTTTGTGTTATCAATGTTTTTTTTGAACTTTTTCTCTTCTTTTAAAAGTTGAGGTTGTTGTTGAATTTGTTGATGATTTTCAACGTTGAGGTTGTTGTTGAATTTGTTGGTTTTTTCAATGTTGAGGTGGTTGTTGAATTTGTTGATGATTTTCAACGTTGAGGTTGTTGTTGACTTTGTTGTTAATTTTCAATATTGAGTTTGCTGTTGCATTTGTTGGTGTTCTCAATGTTATTTTTTGAACTTATTTGCATTTTTCAATGTTGCGGTTGCTGATTTTTCTGGTGTTTTTCATTGTTGAGGTTGTTGAAGTTGTTGGTGTTTTTCAATGTTGAGGTTGATGTTGATTTTGTTGGTGTTTTTCAATGTTGAGGTGGTTGTTGAATTTGTTGGTGTTATCAATGTTATTTTTTGAACTTTTTTGTATTTTTCAATGTTGCGGTTGTTGATTTTTCTGGTGTTTCTCATTGTTGAGGTTGTTGAAGTTGTTGGTGTTCTTCAATGTTCAGGATGTTGTTGAATTTGTTGATGTTGTTCATTGTTGAGGTTGTTGTGGAATTTGTTGGTGTCTTTCAATATTGAGGTTGTTGTTGAATTTCCTGGTGTTTTTCAATGTTGATGCTGTTGTTGAATTTGTTGGTGACTTTCCATCTTGAGGTTGTTGTTGAATTTGTAGGCGTTTTTCAATGTTGAAGTTGTTGTTGAACTTGATGATGTTATCAGTGTTTTTTTTTAACTTTTTCTCTTCTTTTAAAGTGGAGGTTGTTGTTGAATTTGTTGGTGTTTTTCAATGTTGAGGTTGTAGTTGAATTTGTTGGTGATTTTCAATATTGAGGTTGTTGTTGAATTTGTTGATGTTTTACAATGTTGAGGTTGTTGTTGAATTTGTTGGTTTTAGTAATGTTATTTTTTGAGCTATTTTTATTTTTGAAATATGAGATTGTTGTTGATTTTTTTCGATTTTGCGGTTGTTGTTGAATTTTTTGTTGTTTTTCAATGTTGAGGTTGTTGTTGAATTTGTTGGTGATTTTCATTGATGAGTTTTTTGTTGAATTTGTTGGTGTTATCAATGTTTTTTTTGAACTTTTTCACTTCTTTTAAAAGTTGAGGTTGTTGTTGAATTTGTTGGTAATTTTCAATATTGAGCTTGCTGTTGAATTTGTTAGTGTTATCAATGTTATTTTTTGAAATTTTGTATTTTTCAATGTTGATTTTTCTGGTGTTTTTCATTGTTGAGGTTGGTGAAGTTGTTGGTGTTTTTCAATGTTGAGCTTGTTGTTGAAGGTGATGGTGCTTTTCAATGTTTAGGTTGTTGTTGAATTTGTTGTTAATTTTCTATTTTGAGTTTGCTGTTGAATTTGTTGGTGTTATCAATGTTATTTTTTGAACTTTTTTTATATTTTAAAAATGTTGATGTTGTTGTTGAATTTGGTTGGTGTTATCAATGTTATTTTTTGAACTTTTTTGTATTTTTCAATGTTGCGGTTGTTGATTATTCTGGTGTTTTTCATTGTTGAGGTTGTTGAAGTTGTTGGTGTTTTACAATGTTCAGGTTGTTGTTGAATTTGTTGGTGTTTTTCATTGTTGAGGTTGTTGTTGCATTTGTTGGTCTTTTTCAATGTTGCGGTTGTTGTTGAATTTGTTGTGTGATTTTCAATGTTGAGGTTGTTGTTGAATTTGTTGGTGTCTTTCAATATTGAGGTTGTTGTTGAATTTGCTGGTGTTTTTCAATGTTCATGTTGTTGTTGAATTTGTTGGTGACTTTCAATTATGAGGTTGTTGTTGAATTTGTTGGCCATTTTCAATGTTGAGGGTGTTGTTGATATTATCAATGTTTTTTTTGAACTTTTTCTCTTCTTTTAAAGTTGAGGTTGTTGTTGGATTTGTTGGTGTTTTTCAATATTGAGGTTGTAGTTGAATTTGTTGGTGCTTTTCAATACTGAGGTTGTTGTTCAATTTGCTGGCGTTTTACAATGTTGAGGTTGTTGATGAATTTGTTGGTGATTTTCAATATGGATGTTGTTGAATTTGTTGATAACTTTGAATGTTGAGGTTGTTGTTGAATTTGTTGGTGTTTTTCATTGTTGAGGTTGTTGTTGAATTGGTTGGTGTTTTTCAATGTTGAGGTTGCTGTTGAATTTGTTGGTGTTTTTCATTGTTGATGTTGATGATGAATTTATTGGTGTTTTTCACTGTTGCGGTTGTTGATGAATTTTTCGGTGTTTTCAATTGTTGAGGTTATAGTTAAATTTGTTGGTTTTTTTCAATGTAGAAGTTGTTGTTGAATTTGATGGTGATTTTCAATATTGACGTTCTTGTTGAATTTATTGGCGTTTTTCAATGTTGAGGTTGTTGTTGAATTTGTTGGTGATTTTCGATATTGAAGTTATTGAATTTGGTGGGTGATTATCAATGTTGAGGTTGTTGTTGAAATTGTTGGTGTATTTCAATATTCAGCTTGTTATTGAATTTGCTCGTGTTTTTCAATGTTGATGTTGTCATTGAATTTGTTGGTGACTTTCTATATTGAGGTTGTTGTTGAATTTGTTGGTGTTATCAATGTTTTTTTCGAACTTTTTCTCTTCTATTAAATGTTGAGGTTGTTGTTGAATTTGTTGGTGTTTTTCAATGTTGAGGTTGTTGTTGAATTTGATGGTGATTTTCAATATTGAGGTTGTTGTTGATTTTGCTGGTGTTTTTCAATGTTGAGGTTGTTGTTGAATTTGTTGCTGCTTTTCAATGTTGAAGTTTTGGTTGAATTTGTTGGTGTTTTTTTCATTGTTGAGGTTGTAGTCGAATTTGTTGGTGTTTTTCAAAGTTGAGGTTGTTGTTGAATTTGTTGCTGTTATCAATGTTATTTTTGGAACACTTATTGTACTTTTGAAAATTGAGCTTGTCGTTGAATTTGTGGATTTTTTTCAATGAGGAGATCGTTGTTAAATTTGTTGGTGTTTTTCAATGTTGAAGTTGTTGTTGAATTTGTTGGTGTTTTTAAATGTTGATTTTGTTGAATTTGTTGGTGATTTTCAATATTGAGGTAGTTGTTGAATATGTTGGTTTTAGTAATGTTATTTTTTGAGCTATTTTTATTTTTGAAATATGAGATTGTTGTTGAATTTGTTGATTTTTTTTCGATTTTGCGGTTGTTGTTGAATTTTTTGTTGTTTTTCAATGTTGAGGTTGTTGTTGAATTTGTTGGTGATTTTCATTGATGAGTTTTTGTTGAATTTGTTGGTGTTATCAATGTTTTTTTTGAACTTTTTCACTTCTTTTAAAAGTTGAGGTTGTTGTTGAATTTGTTGGTGTTTTTCAACGTTGAGCTTGTTGTTGAATTTGTTGGTAATTTTCAATATTGAGCTTGCTGTTGAATTTGTTGGTGTTATCAATGTTATTGTTTGAACTTTTTTGTATTTTTCAACGTTGACGTTGTTGTTGAATTTGTTGGTGTTATTAATATTATTTTTTGAACTTTTTTGTACTTTTCAATGTTGCGGTTGTTGATTGTTCTGGTGTTTTTCATTGTTGAGGTTGGTGAAGTTGTTGGTGTTTTTCAATGTTGAGTTTGTTGTTGAAGGTGATGGTGCTTTTCAATGTTGAGGTTGTTGTTGAATTTGTTGGTGTCTTTCAATTTTGAGGTTGTTGTTGAATTTGCTGGTGTTTTTCAATGTTCATGTTGTTGTTGAATTTGTTGGTGACTTTCAATATTGAGGTTGTTGTTGAATTATTTTGGCGTTTTTCAATGTTGAGGTTGTTGTTGAAGTTGTTGGTGTTTTTCAATGTTGAGGATATTGTTGAATTTGTTGGCGTTTTACAATGTTGAGGTTGTTGTTGAATTTGTTTGTGTTGTCAATGTTTTTTTTGAACTTTTTCTATACTTTTAAAAGTTGAGGTTGTTGTTGAATTTCTTGGTGTTTTTCAATGTTGATTTTGTTGAATTTGTTGATGATTTTCAATATTGAGGTTGTTGTTGAATTTGTTGGTGTTTTTCATTGTTGAGGTTGTTGTTGAATTGGTTGGTAATTTTGAATGTTGAGGTTGTTCTTGAATTTGTTGATGTCTTTCAATATTGAGGTTGTTGTTGAATTTGTTGGTGTTTTTCATTGTTGAGGTTGTTGTTGAATTGGTTGGTATTTTTGAATGTTGAGGTTGTTGTTGAATTTGTTGGTGTTTTTCAATGTTTAGGTTGTTGTTGAATTTGTTGCTGTTATCAATGTTATTTTTTGAACATTTATTGTATTTTTGAAAGTTGAGCTTTTTGTTGAATTTGTTGGTTTTTTTCAAGGTTGAGATTTTTGTTGAATTTGTCGGTGTTTTTCAATGATCAGGTGGTTGTTGAATTTGTTGGTGATTTTCAATGTTGAGGTTGTTTTTGAGTTTGTTGGTGTCTTTCAATATTGAGGTTGATGTTGAATTTGTTGGTGTTTTTCAATGTTGAGCATATTGTTGAAATTGTAGATTTTTTTCAATGTTGAGGTTTTTTTTGAATTTGTTCGTGTTTTTCAATGTTGAGGATGTTGAATTTATTGTTGATTTTCAATATTGAGCTTGTTGTTGAATTTGTTTGTGTTATCAATGTTATTATTTGAAATTTTTTGTATTTTTCAATGTTGAGGTTGTGTTGAATTTGTTGGTGTTGTTAATGTTATTTTTTGAACTTTTTTGTATTTTTCAATGTTGCGGTTGTTGATTTTTCATGTGTTTTTCTTTGTTGAGGTTGTTGAAGTTGTTGGTGTTTTTCAAAGTTCAGGTTGTTGTTGAATTTGTTGGTGTTTTTCATTGTTGAGGTTGTTGTTGAATTTGTTGGTGTTTTTCAATGTTGCGGTTGTTGTTGAATTTTTTGGTGTTTTTCATTGTTGAGGTTGTAGTTGAATTTGATGGTTTTTTCAATTTTGAAGAAGTTGTTGAATTTGTTGGGTGATTTTGAATGTGGAGGTTGTTGTTGAATTTTTTGGTGTCTATCAATATTGAGGTTGTTGTTGAATTTGCTGGTGTTTTTCAATGTTCATGTTGTTGTTGAATTTGTTGGTGACTTTCAATATTGAGGTTGTTGTTGAATTATTTTGGCGTTTTTCAATGTTGAGGTTGTTGTTGAATTTGTTGGTGTTTTTCAATGTTGAGGTTGTTGTTGAATTTGTTTGTGTTTTACAATGTTGAGGTTGTTGTTGAATTTGTTTGTGTTATCAATGTATTTTTTGAACTTTTTCTATTCTTTAAAAGTTGAGGTTGTTGTTAAATTTGTTGGTGTTTTTCAATGTTGATTTTGTTGAATTTGTTGGTGATTTTCAATATTGAGGTTGTTGTTGAATTTGTTGGCGTTTTACAATGTTGAGGATGTTGTTGTATTTGTTGGTAATTTTGAACGTTGAGGTTGTTCTTGAATTTGTTGATGTCTTTCAACATTGAGGTTGTTGTTGAATTTGTTTGTGTTTTTCATTGTTGAGCTTGTTGTTGAATTTGATGCTGTTTTTCAATGTTGATTTTGTTGAATTTGTTGGTGATTTTAAATACTGAGGATGTTGTTGAATTTGTTGGTAATTTTGAATGTTGTGGTTGTTCTTGAATTTGTTGATGCCTTTCAATATTGAGGATGTTGTTGAATTTGTTGGTGTTTTTCATTGTTGAGGTTGTTGTTGAATTAGTTGGTATTTTTGAATGTTGATGTTGTTGTTGAATTTGTTGCTGTTATCAATGTTATTTTTTGAACATTTATTGTATTTCTGAAAGTTGAGCTTTTTGTTGAAATTGTTGGTTTTTTTCAATGTTGAGGTTGTTGTTCAATTTGTTCGTGTTTTTCAATGTTGAGGTTGTGAATTTATTGTTGATTTTCAATATTGAGCTTGTTGTTGAATTTGTTTGTGTTATCAATGTTATTTTTTGAACTTTTCTGTATTTTTCAATGCTGCGGTTGTTGATTTTTCATGTGTTTTTCATTGTTGAGGTTGTTGAAGTTGTTGGTGTTTTTCAATGTTCAGGTTGTTGTTGAATTTGTCGTGTGTTTTTCAATGTTGCGGTTGTTGTTGAATTTTTTGGTGTTTTTCATTGTTGAGGTTGTAGTTGAATTTGATGGTTTTTTCAATTTTGAAGAAGTTGTTGAATTTGTTGGTGTCTTTCAATATTGAGGTTGTTGTTGAATTTGCTGGTGTTTTTCAATGTTCATGTTGTTGTTGAATTTGTTGGTGACTATCAATATTGAGGTTGTTGTTGAATTATTTTGGCGTTTTTCAATGTTGAGGTTGTTGTTGAATTTCTTGGCGTTTTACAATGTTGAGATGTTGTTGAATTTGTTGGTGTTATTCATGTTTTTTTTGAACTTTTTCTATTCTTTAAAAGTTGAGGTTGTTGTTGAATTTGTTGGTGATTTTCAATATTGAGGTTGTTGTTGAATTTGTTGGCATTTTACAATGTTGAGGATGTTGTTGTATTTGTTGGTAATTTTGAACGTTGAGGTTGTTCTTGAATTTGTTGATGTCTTTCAACATTGAGGTTGTTGTTGAATTTGTTTGTGTTTTTCATTGTTGAGGTTGTTGTTGAATTGGTTGGTATTTTTGAATGTTGAGGTTGTTGTTGAATTTGTTTGTCTTTTTCATTGTTGAGGTTGTAGTTGAATTTGATGATGTTTTTCAATGTTGATGTTGTTGTTGAATTTGTTGCTGTTATCAATGTTATTTTTTGAACATTTATTGTATTTTTGAAAGTTGAGCTTTTTGTTGAATTTGTTGGTTTTTTTTAATATTGAGATATTTCTTGAATTTGTCGGTGTTTTTCTATGTTGAGGTTGTTGTTGAATTTATTGATGATTTTCAATGTTGAGGTTGTTGTAAAAATTGTTCGTGTTTTTCAATGTATAATTTGGTGAATTTGTTGGTGATTTTCAATTTTGAGGTTGTTGTTGAATTTGTTGTTAAATTTCAATGTTGAGTTTCATGTTGAATATGTTGGTGTTATCAATGTTATTTTTTGAACTTTTTTGTATTTTTCAACGTTGAGGTTCTTGTTGAATTTGTTGGTGTTATCAATGTTATTTATTGATCTTTTTTATATTTTTCAATGTTGCGGTTGTTATTTTTCTGGTGTTTTTCATTGTTGAGGTTGCTGAAGTTGTTGGTGTTTTTCAATGTTGAGGTTGTTGTTGAATTTGTTGGTGTTTTTAATTGTTGAGAATGTAGTTGAATTTGTTGTTTTTTTTTAAATGTTGAAGTTGTTGTTGAATTTGATGGTGATTTTCAATATTGAGCTTGTTGTTGAATTTATTGGCGTTTTTCAATGTTGAGGTTGTTGTTGAATTTGTTGGTGATTTTCAATATTGAAGTTATTGAATTTGTTGTGTGATTTTCAATATTGAGCTTGTTGATGAATTTGCTGGTGTTTTTCAATGTTGATGTTGTTGTTGAATTTGTTGGTGACTTTCAATACTGGGGATGATGTTGAATTTGTTGGTGTTATCAAAGTTTTTTTTGAACTTTTTCTCTTCTTTTAAATGTTGAGGTTGTTGTTGAATTTGTTGGTGTTTTTCAATGTTGAGGTTGTTGTTGAATTTGTTGGCTTTTTACAATGTTGACGTTATTGTTGAATTGCTTGGTAATTTTAACTATGGATGTTGTTGAATTTGTTGGTAATTTTGAATGTTGAGGTTGTTGTTGAATTTGTTGGTGTTTTTCATTGTTGAGGTTGTTGTTGAATTTGTTGGTTTTTTTCAATATTGAGCTTGTTGTTGAATTTGTTGGTGTTTTTCATTGTTGAGGTTGTTGTTGAATTTGTTGGTGTTATCAATGTTTTTTTTGAACTTTTTCTCTTCTTTTAAAAGCTGAGGTTGTTGTTGAAGTTGTTGGTGTTTTTCAATATTCATGTTGTTGTTGAATTTGTTGGTGTTTTTCATTGTTGAGGTTGTTGTTGAATTTGTTGGTGTTTTTCAATGTTGCGGTTGTTGTTGAATTTTTTGATGTTTTTCATTGTTGAGGTTGTAGGTGAATTTGATGGTTTTTTCAATTTTGAAGAATTTGTTGAATTTGTTTTGTGATTTTCAATGTTGAGGTTGTTGTTGAATATGTTGGTGTCTTTCAATATTGAGGTTGTTGCTGAATTTGCTGGTGTTTTTCAATGTTCATGTTGTTGTTGAATTTGTTGGTGACTATCAATATTGAGGTTGTTGTTGAATTATTTTGGCGTTTTTCAATGATGAGGTTGTTGTTGAATTTGTTGGTGTTTTTCAATGTTGAGGTTGTTGTTGAATTTGTTGGCATTTTACAATGTTGAGGATGTTGTTGTATTTGTTGGCAATTTTGAACGTTGAGGTTGTTCTTGAATTTGTTGAAATCTTTCAACATTGAGGTTGTTGTTGAATTTGTTTGTGTTTTTCATTGTTGAGGTTATTGTTGAATTGGTTGGTATTTTTGAATGTTGAGGTTGTTGTTGAATTTGTTTGTCTTTTTCATTGTTGAAGATGTAGTTGAATTTGATGGTGTTTTTCAATGTTGAGGTTGTTGTTGAGTTTGTTTGTCTTTTTCATTGTTGAAGATGTAGTTGAATTTGATGGTGTTTTTCAATGTTGAGGTTGTTGTTGAATTTGTTGCTGTTATCAATGTTATTTTTTGAACATTTATTGTATTTTTGAAAGTTGAGCTTTTTGTTGTATTTGTTGGTTTTTTTTTAATATTGAGATTTTTGTTGAATTTGTCAGTGTTTTTCAATGTTGAGGTTGTTGTTAAATTTATTGATGATTTTCAATGTTGAGGTTGTTGTAGAATTTGTTCGTGTTTTTCATTGTTGAGGTTGTAGTTGAATTTGATGGTTTTTTCAATTTTGAAGAAGTTGTTGAATTTGTTGGGTGATTTTCAAATTTCAGGTTGTTGTTGAATTTGTTGGTGTCTTTCAATGTTGAGGTTGTTGTTGAATTTGTTGGTGATTTTCAATATTGAAGTTATTGAATTTGTTGTGTGATTTTCAATATTGAGGTTGTTGTTGAATTTGTTGTTAATTTTCAATGTTGTGTTTCATGTTGAATATGTTGGTGTTATCAATGTTATTTTTTGAACTTTTTTGTATTTTTCAATGTTGAGGTTGTTGTTGTATTTGTTGGTGTTATCAATGTTATTTATTGATCTTTTTTGTATTTTTCAATGTTGCGGTTGTTATTTTTCTGGTGTTTTTCATTGTTGAGGTTGCTGAAGTTGTTGGTGTTTTTCAATGTTGAGGTTGTTGTTGAATTTGTTGGTGTTTTTCATTGTTGAGTTTGTTGATGAATTTGTTGGTGCTTTTCACTGTTGCGGTTGTTGTTGAATTTTTCGGTGTTTTTAATTGTTGAGAATGTAGTTGAATTTGTTGGGTTTTTTTAAATGTTGAAGTTGTTGTTGAATTTATTGGTGATTTTCAATATTGAGGTTCTTGTTGAATTTGTTGGTTTTTTTTAAATGTTGAAGTTGTTGTTGAATTTGTTGGTGATTTTCAATATTGAGGTTCTTGTTGAATTTATTGGCGTTTTTCAATGTTGATGTTGTTGTTGAATTTGTTGGTGACTTTCAATACTGGGGATGATGTTGAATTTGTTGGTGTTATCAAAGTCTTTTTTGAACTTTTTCTCTTCTTTTAAATGATGAGGTTGTTGTTGAATTTGTTGGTGTTTTTCAATGTTGAAGTGGTTGTTGAATTTGTTGGTGTTTTACAATGTTGACGTTATTGTTGAATTGCTTGGTAATTTTCATTATGGATGTTGTTGAATTTGTTGGTGATTTTGAATGTTGAGGTTGTTGTTGAATTTGTTGAAGTCTTTCAATATTGAGCTTGTTGTTGAATTTGTTGGTGTTTTTCATTGTTGAGGTTGTTGTTGAATTTGTTGGTGTTATCAATGTTTTTTTTGAACTTTTTCTCTTCTTTTAAAAGCTGAGGTTGTTGTTGAAGTTGTTGGTGTTTTTCATTGTTGAGGTTGTAGTTGAATTTGATGGTTTTTTCAATTTTGAAGAAGTTGTTGAATTTGTTGGGTGATTTTCAATGTTGAGGTTGTTGTTGAATTTGTTAGTGTCTTTCAATATTGAGGTTGTTGTTGAATTTGCTGGTGTTTTTCAATGTTCATGTTGTTGTTGAATTTGTTGGTGACTATCAATATTGAGGTTGTTGTTGAATTATTTTGGTGTTTTTCAATGTTGAGGTTGTTGTTGAATTTGTTGGTGTTTTTCAATGTTGAGGTTGTTGTTGAATTTGTTTGCATTTTACAATGTTGAGGTTGTTGTTGAATTTGTTTGTGTTATCAATGTTTTTTTTGAACTTTTTCTATTCTTTAAAAGTTGAGGTTGTTGTTGAATTTGTTGGTGTTTTTCAATGTTGATTTTGTTGATTTTGTTGGTGATTTTCAATATTGAGGTTGTTTTTGAATTTGTTGGCGTTTTACAATGTTGAGGATGTTGTTGTATTTGTTGGTAATTTTGAACGTTGAGGTTGTTCTTGAATTTGTTGATGTCTTTCAACATTGAGGTTGTTGTTGAATTTGTTTGTGTTTTTCATTGTTGAGGTTGTTGTTGAATTGGTTGGTATTTTTGAATGTTGAGCTTGTTGTTGAATTTGCTGGTGTTTTTCAAAGTTGAGGTTGTTGATGAATTTATTGGTGTTTTTCAATGTTGAGCTTGTTGTTGAATTTGCTGGTGTTTTTCAAAGTTGAGGTTGTTGATGAATTTATTGGTGTTTTTCAATGTTGAGGTTGTTGTTGAATTTGTTGGTGTTTTTCAATGTTGATTTTGTTGTTGAATTTGTTGGTGTTATTAATGTTATTTTTTGAACGTTTTTGTATTTTTCAAAGTTGAGGTTGTTGTTTTAATTTTTTGGTGCTTTTCATTGTAGAGGTTGTTGAAGTTGTTGCGGTTTTTCAATGTTGAGGATGTTGTTGAAATTGTTGGTGTCTCTCAGTATGAGGTTATTGTTGAATTTGGTGGTGTTTTTCAATGTTGAGTTGGTGTTGAATTTGTTGGTGTCATTGAATATTAAGGTTCTTATTGAATTTGTTGCTGTTATCAATGTTCTTTTTTGAACTTTTTTGTATTTATCAAAGAAGTAGTTGAATTTGTTGGTGTTTGTCAATGTTGAGGTTGTTGTTGAATTTGTTGCTGTTATCAATGTTATTTTTTGAACTTCATTGTATTTTTGAAAGTTGAGCTTGTTGAATTTGTTGGTGTTTTTCAATGGTGATGTTGTTGAATTTGTTAGTGATTTTCAAAATTGAGGTTGTTGTTGAATTTGTTGGTGTTATCAATGTTATTTTTTGATCTTTTTTGTATTTTTCAATGTTGAGTTTGTTGTTGAATTTGTTGGTGTTTTTCAATGTTGATGGTTGTTGTTGAATTTGTTGGTGTTTTTCAATGCTGTGGTTGTTGTTGAATTTATTGTTGTTTTTCAATGTTGAAGTTGTTGTTGAATTTATTGATTTTTTTGCAATATTGATGTTGTTGAATTTGTTGATGATTTCCAACATTGAGTTTTTTGTTAAATTTGTTGGTGTTATCATTTTTTTTTTGTTGAAGTTGTTTGTATTTTTAAAAGTTGACTTTTCTGTTGAATTTGTTGGCGTTTTTCAATGTTGAGGTTGTTGTTGCATTTGTTGATGTTTTTCAATATTGAGGTTGTTGTTGAATTTGTTGATGTTATCAATGTTATTTTTTGAAATCCTTTGCTTTTTTCAATGTCGAGGTTGATGTTGAATTTGTTGGTGTTGTTCAATGTTTCGGTTGTTGTTGAATTTGTTAGTGTTTTTCAATGCTGAGGTTATTGTTGAATTTGTTTGTGTTTTTCAATGTTGATATTGTTGAAGTTGTTTGTGATATTCAATATTGAGTTTGTTGTTGAATTTATTGGCATTATCAATGTTATGTATTGAACCTTTTTGTATTTTTCAATGTTGTGGTTGTTGTTGAATTTTTTGGTGTTTTTCAATGTTGAGGTTGTTGTTGAATTTGTTGGAGTTTTTCAAAGTTCAGGTTGTTGTTGAATTTATTGGTGTTTTTCAATGTTGAGGTTGCTGAATTTGTTGGTGATTTTCAATATTGAGGTTGTTGTTTAATTTGTTGGCGTTTTTCAATGTTGAGGTTGTTTTTGAATTTGGTGGTGTCTTTCAACATTGAGGTTGTTGTTGATTTTGGTGGTGACTTTTAATATTGAGGTTGTTGTTGAATTTGTTGGTGTCTTTCAATATTGAGGTCGGTGAATTTGTTGGTGTTATCAATGTTTTTTTTGAACTTTTTCTCTTCTTTTAAAAGTGGAGGTTGTTGTTGAATTTGTTGATGATTTTCAATATTGAGGTTTCTGTTGAATTTTTTGTTGTTTTTAATTGTTGAGGTTGTTGTTAAATTTGTTGGTATTTTTGAATGTTGAGGTTGTTGTTGAATTTGCTGGTGTTTTTCATTGTTGAGGTTGTAGTTGAATGTTTTGCTGTTTTTCAAGGTTGAGTTTATTGTTGAATTTGTTGCTGTTATTAATGTTATTTTTTGAACATTTATTATATTTTTGAAAGTTGAGAATGTTGTTGAATTTAGTGGTGTTTTTCAATATTGCGGTTGTTGTTGAATTTGTTGGTGTTTTTCAATGTTGATTTTGATGAATTTGTTGGTGATTATAAATATTGAGTTTGTTGTTGAATTTGTTGGTTATTATCAATGATAACTTTTGAATTTTCTGTATTTTTCAATGTTAAGGCTGTTGTTGAATTTTTTGGTGTTTTTCGTTGTTGAGGTTGTTGAAGTTGCTGGTGTTTTTCAATGTTGAGATTGTTGTTGAATTTGTTTTTGTCTTTCAATATTGAGGTTGTTGTTTAATTTGTTGGTGTCTTTCAATATTGAGGTTGATGTTGAATTTGGTGGTGACTTTCAATATTGAGGTTGTTGTTGAATTTGTTGGTGTCTTTCAATATTGAGGTCGTTGAATTGGTTGGTGTTAGCAATGTTTTTTTTGAACTTTTTCTCTTCTTTTAAATGTTGAGGTTGTTGTTGAATTTGTTGGCGATTTTCAATGTTGATATTGTTCAATTTGTTGATGATTTTCAATAGTGAGTTTGTTGTTGATTTTGTTGGCATTATCAATGTTATTTTTTGAACTTTTTTATATTTTTCAATATAGCCGTTGTTGTTGAATTTTTTGGTGTTTTTCATTGTTGGGTTTGTTGAAGTTGTTGGTGTTTTTTCAATGTTGAGTTTGTTGTTGAATTTGTTGGAGTTTTTCATTGTTGAGGTTGTTGTTGAATTTGTTGGTGTTATCAATGTCTTTTGTTGAACTGGCTTGTATTGTTAAAAGTTAGGGTAATTGTTGAATTTGTTGGTGTTTTTTAATGCTGATGTTATTGAATTTGATCGTGATTTTCAATATTGAGGTTGTTCTTGAATTTTTTGGTGTTATGAAAGTTGTTTTTTGAACTTTTTTGTACTTTTCAAGGTTGAGGTTGTTGTTGAATTTGTTGGCATTTTTCAATGTTGAGGTTGTTGTTGAATTTGTTGTTGTTATTCAATGTTGAGGTTGTTGTTTAATTTGTTGGTTTTTTGCAATGTTGATGTTGTTGAATTTGTTGGTGACTTCCAATATTGAGATTTTTGTTGAATTTGTTGGTGTTAACAATGTTTTGTTGTTGAAGTTGTTTGTATTTTTAAAAGTTGAGTTTGTTGTTGAATTTGTTGACGTTTTTCAATGTTGAGGTTGTTGTTGAATTTGTTGGTGATTTTCAATAGTGAGCTTGTTGTTGAATTTGTTGGTGTTATCAATGTTATTTTTTGAACTTCTTTGCATTTTTCAATGTTGAGGTTGATGTGGAATTTGTTGGTGTTTTTCAATGTTTAGGTTGTTGTTGAATTTGTTAGTGTTTTTCAATGCTGAGGTTGTTGTAGAATTTATTAGTGTTTTTCAATGTTGATATTGTTGAAGTTGTTTGTGATATTCAATATTGAGTTTGTTGTTGAATTTATTGGCATTATCAATGTTATGTATTGAACTTTTTTGTATTTTTCAATGTTGAGGTTGTTGTTGAATTTGTTGGAGTTTTTCAAAGTTCAGGTTGTTGTTGAATTTATTGGTGTTTTTCAATGTTGAGTTTGTTGAATTTGTTGGTGATTTTCAATATTGAGGTTGTTGTTTAATTTGTTGGCGTTTTTCAATGTTGAGGGTGTTTTTGAATTTGTTGGTGTCTTTCAACATTGAGGTTGTTGTTGATTTTGGTGGTGACTTTTAATATTGAGGTTGTTGTTGAATTTGTTTATGTCTTTCAATATTGAGGTCGGTGAATTTGTTGGTGTTATCAATGTTTTTTTTGAACTTTTTCTCTTCTTTTAAAAGTGGAGGTTGTTGTTGAATTTGTTGATGATTTTCAATATTGAGGTTTCTGTTGAATTTTTTGTTGTTTTTAATTGTTGAGGTTGTTGTTAAATTTGTTGGTATTTTTGAATGTTGAGGTTGTTGTTGAATTTGTTGGTGTTTTTCATTGTTGAGGTTGTAGTTGAATGTGTTGCTGTTTTTCCATGTTGAGTTTATTGTTGAATTTGTTGCTGTTATCAATGTTATTTTTTGAACATTTATTATATTTTTGAAAGTTGAGGTTGTTGTTGAATTTGTTGGTTTTTTTCAATGCTGAGGTTGTTGTTGAATTTGTTTGTGATTTTCAATGTTGAGGTTGTTGTTGAATTTAGTGGTGTTTTTCAATATTGCGGTTGTTGTTGAATTTGTTGGTGTTTTTCAATGTTGATTTTGATGAATTTGTTGGTCATTATAAATATTGAGTCTGTTGTTGAATTTGTTGGTTATTATCAATGATAACTTTTGAATTTTCTGTATTTTTCAATGTTAAGGCTGTTGTTGAAATTTTTGGTGTTTTTCGTTGTTGAGGTTGTTGAAGTTGCTGGTGTTTTTCAATGTTGAGGTTGTTGTTGAATTTGTTGTTGTCTTTCAATGTTGAGGTTGTTGTTTAATTTGTTGGTGTCTTTCAATATTGAGGTTGATGTTGAATTTGGTGATGACTTTCAATATTGAGGTTGTTGTTGAATTTGTTGGTGTCGTTCAAAATTGAGGTCGTTGAACTGGTTGGTGTTATCAATGTTTTTTTTGAACTTTTTCCCTTCTTTTAAATGTTGAGGTTGTTGTTGAATTTGTTGGCGATTTTCAATGTTGATATTGTTCAATTTGTTGATGATTTTCAATAGTGAGTTTGTTGTTGATTTTGTTGGCATTATCAATGTTATTTTTTGAACTTTTTTATATTTTTCAATATTGCCGTTGTTGTTGAATTTTTTGTTGTTTTGCATTGTTGGGTTTGTTGAAGTTGTTGGTGTTTTTTCAATGTTGATTTTGTTTTTGAATTTGTTGGTGTTTTTCAATGTTGAGGTTGTTGTTGAATTTGTTGGAGTTTTTCATTGTTGAAGTTGTTGTTGAATTTGTTGGTGTTATCAATGTCTTTTGTTGAACTGGCTTGTATTTTTAAAAGTTAATGTTATTGTTGAATTTGTTGGTGTTTTTTAATGCTGATGTTATTGCATTTGTTGGTGATTTTCAATATTGCGGTTGTTTTTGAATTTTTTGGTGTTATGAAAGTTGTTTTTTGAACTTTTTTGTACTTTTCAAGGCTGAGGTTGTTGTTGAATTTGTTGGCGTTTTTCAATGTTGAGGTTGTTGTTGAATTTGCTGTTGTTATTCAATGTTGAGGTTGTTGTTTAATTTGTTGGTTTTTTGCAATGTTGATGTTGTTGAATTTGTTGGTGACTTCCAATATTGAGATTTTTGTTGAATTTGTTGGTGTTATCAATGTTTTTTTGTTGAAGTTGTTTGTATTTTTAAAGTTGAGTTTGTTGTTGAATTTGTTGACGTTTTTCAATGTTGAGGTTGTTATTGAATTTGTTGGTGATTTTCAATATTGAGCTTGTTGTTGAATTTGTTGGTGTTATCAATGTTATTTTTTGAACTTCTTTGCATTTTTCAATGTTGAGGTTGATGTTGAATATGTTGGTGTTTTTCAATGTTTAGGTTGTTGTTGAATTTGTTAGTGTTTTTCAATGCTGAGGTTGTTGTTGAATTTGTTTGTGTTTTTCAATTTTGATATTGTTGAAGTTGTTTGTGATATTCAGTATTGAGTTTGTTGTTGATTTTATAGGCATTATCAATTATGTATTGAACTTTTTTGTATTTTTCAATGTTGCGGTTGTTGTTGAATTTTTTTGGTGTTTTTCAATGTTGAGGTTGTTGTTGAATTTGTTGGAGTTTTTCAAAGTTCAGGTTGTTGTTGAATTTATTGGTGTTTTTCAATGTTGAGGTTGTTGAATTTGTTGGTGATTTTCAATATTGAGGTTGTTGTTGAATTTTTTGGTTTTATCAATGATCTTTTTTGAACTTTTTTGTACATTTAAAGGTTGAGGTTGTTGTTGAATTTGTTGGCGTTTTTCAATGTTGAGGTTGTTTTTGAATTTGTTGATGTCTTTCAACTTTGAGGTTGTTGTTGATTTTGGTGGTGACTTTTAATATTGAGGTTTTTGTTGAATTTGTTGGTGTCTTTCAATATTGAGGTCGATGAATTTGTTGGTGTTATCAATGTTTTTTTTTAACTTTTTCTCTTCTTTTAAAAGTGGAGGTTGTTGTTGAATTTGTTGATGATTTTCAATATTGAGGTTTCTGTTGAATTTTTTGGTGTTTTTAATTGTTGAGAATGTAGTTGAGTTTGTTGGTTTTTTTTAAATGTTGAAGTTGTTGTTGAATTTGTTGGTGATTTTCAATATTGAGGTTCTTGTTGAATTGTTGTTTTTTTTTAAATGTTGAAGTTGTTGTTGAATTTGTTGGTGATTTTCAATATTGAGGTTCTTGTTGAATTTATTGGCGTTTTTCAATGTTGATGTTGTTGTTGAATTTGTTGGTGACTTTCAATACTGGGGATGATGTTGAATTTGTTGGTGTTATCAAAGTCTTTTTTGAACTTTTTCTCTTCTTTTAAATGTTGAGGTTGTTGTTGAATTTGTTGGTGTTTTTCAATGTTGAAGTTGTTGTTGAATTTGTTGGCGTTTTACAATGTTGACGTTATTGTTGAATTGCTTGGTAATTTTCATTATGGATGTTGTTGAATTTGTTGGTGATTTTGAATGTTGAGGTTGTTGTTGAATTTGTTGAAGTCTTTCAATATTGAGCTTGTTGTTGAATTTGTTGGTGTTTTTCATTGTTGAGGTTGTTGTTGAATTTGTTGGTGTTATCAATGTTTTTTTTGAACTTTTTCTCTTCTTTTAAAAGCTGAGGTTGTTGTTGAAGTTGTTGGTGTTTTTCATTGTTGAGGTTGTTGTTGAATTTGTTGGTGTTTTTCAATGTTGCGGTTGTTGTTGAATTTTTTGGTGTTTTTCAATGTTGCGGTTGTTGTTGAATTTTTTGGTGTTTTTCATTGTTGAGGTTGTAGTTGAATTTGATGGTTTTTTCAATTTTGAAGAAGTTGTTGAATTTGTTGGGTGATTTTCAATGTTCAGGTTGTTGTTGAATTTGTTGGTGTTTTTCATTGTTGAGGTTGTTGTTGAATTTGTTGGTGTTTTTCAATGTTGCGGTTGTTGTTGAATTTGTTGGTGTTTTTCAATGTTGCGGTTGTTGTTGAATTTTTTGGTGTTTTTCATTGTTGTGGTTGTAGTTGAATTTGATGGTTTTTTCAATTTTGAAGAAGTTGTTGAATTTGTTGGGTGATTTTCAATGTTGAGGTTGTTGTTGAATTTGTTAGTGTCTTTCAATATTGAGGTTGTTGTTGAATTTGCTGGTGTTTTTCAATGTTCATGTTGTTGTTGAATTTGTTGGTGACTATCAATATTGAGGTTGTTGTTGAATTATTTTGGTGTTTTTCAATGTTGAGGTTGTTGTTGAATTTGTTGGTGTTTTTCAATGTTGAGGTTGTTGTTGAATTTGTTTGCATTTTTCAATGTTGAGGTTGTTTTTGAATTTGTTTGTGTTATCAATGTTTTTTTTGAACTTTTTCTATTCTTTAAAAGTTGAGGTTGTTGTTGAATTTGTTGGTGTTTTTCAATGTTGAGGTTGTTGTTGAATTTGTTGGTGTTTTACAATGTTGAGGATGTTGTTGTATTTGTTGGTAATTTTGAACGTTGAAGTTGTTCTTGAATTTGTTGATGTCTTTCAACATTGAGGTTGTTGTTGAATTTGTTTGTGTTTTTCATTGTTGAGGTTGTTGTTGAATTGGTTGGTATTTTTGAATGTTGAGGTTGTTGATGAATTTGTTTGTCTTTTTCATTGTTGATGATGTAGTTGAATTTGATGGTGTTTTTCAAAGTTTAGGTTGTTGTTTTAATTTTTTGGTGCTTTTCATTGTAGAGGTTGTTGAAGTTGTTGCGGTTTTTCGATGTTGAGGATGTTGTTGAATTTGTTGATTTTTTGCAATGTTGATGTTGTTGAATTTGTTGGTGATTTCCAATATTGAGTTTTTTTTTTAATTTGTTGGTGTTATCATTTTTTTTTTGTTGAAGTTGTTTGTATTTTTAAAAGTTGAGTTTGCTTATGAATTTGTTGGCGTTTTTCAATGTTGAGGTTGTTGTTGCATTTGTTGATGGTTTTCAATATTGAGGTTGTTGTTGAATTTGTTGATGTTATCAATGTTATTTTTTGAACTTCTTTGCATTTTTCAATGTTGAGGTTGATGTGGAATTTGTTGGTTTTTTTCAATGTTTAGGTTGTTGTTGAATTTGTTAGTGTTTTGCAATGCTGAGGTTGTTGTTGAATTTGTTTGTGTTTTTCAATGTTGATATTGTTGAAGTTGTTTGTGATATTCAATATTGAGTTTGTTGTTGAATTTATTGGCATTATCAATGTTATGTACTGAACTTTTTTGTATTTTTCAATGTTGCGGTTGTTGTTGAATTTTTTGGTGTTTTTCAATGTTGAGGTTGCTGTTGAATTTGTTGGAGTTTTTCAAAGTTCAGGTTGTTGTTGAATTTATTGGTGTTTTTCAATGTTGAGTTTGTTGAATTTGTTGGTGATTTTCAATATTGAGGTTGTTGTTGAATTTTTTGGTTTTATCAATGATCTTTTTTGAACTTTTTTGTACATTTATAAGTAGAGATTGTTGTTGAATTTGTTGGCGTTTTTCAATGTTGAGGTTGTTTTTGAATTTGTTGGTGTCTTTCAACATTGAGATCGGTGAATTCGTTGGTGTTATCAATGTTTTTTTTGAACTTTTTCTCTTCTTTTAAAAGTGGAGGTTGTTGTTGAATTTGTTGATGATTTTCAATATTGAGGTTTCTGTTGAATTTTTTGTTTTTAATTGTTGAGGTTGTTGTTAAATTTGTTGATATTTTTGAATGTTGAGGTTGTTGTTGAATTTGTTGGTGTTTTTCATTGTTGAGGTTGTAGTTGAATTTGTTGCTGATTTTCAATGTTGAGGTTGTTGTTGAATTTGTTGCTGTTATCAATGTTATTTTTTGGACATTTTTGTATTTTTCAATGTTGAGTTTGTTGAATTTTTTATTATTTTTCAATGTTGAGGTTATTGAATTTGTTCTTATTTTTCAGTATTGAGGTTGTTGTTGAATTTGTTGCTGTTATCAATGTTATTTTTGGAACTTTTTTGTATTTTTAAATTTTGAGGTTCGGGTTGATTTTGTTGGTGTTTTTCAATGTTGACCTTGTTGAATTTATTGGTGTTATTCATTGTTGAGTTTGTTGTTGAATTTGTTGGTATTTTTGAATGTTGAGGTTGTTGTTTTTTTTCATTGTTGAGGTAGTAGTTGAAGTTGTTGATGTTTTTCAACGTTGAGGTTGTTGTTGAATTTGTTGCTGTTATCAATGTTATTTTTTGAACATTTATTATAGTTTTGAAAGTTGAGGTTGTTGTCGAATTTGTTGGTTTTTTTCAATGTTGAGCTTGTTGTTGAATTTATTGGTGTTTTTCAATGTTGAGGTTGTTGTTGAATTTGTTGGTGTTTTTCAATGTTGATTTTGTTGTTGAATTTGTTGGTGTTATTAATGTTATTTTTTGAACGTTTTTGTATTTTTCAAAGTTGAGGTTGTTGTTTTAATTTTTTGGTGCTTTTCATTGTAGAGGTTGTTGAAGTTGTTGCGGTTTTTCAATGTTGAGGATGTTGTTGAAATTGTTGGTGTCTCTCAGTATGAGGTTATTGTTGAATTTGGTGGTGTTTTTCAATGTTGAGTTGGTGTTGAATTTGTTGGTGTCATTGAATATTAAGGTTCTTATTGAATTTGTTGCTGTTATCAATGTTCTTTTTTGAACTTTTTTGTATTTATCAAAGAAGTAGTTGAATTTGTTGGTGTTTGTCAATGTTGAGGTTGTTGTTGAATTTGTTGCTGTTATCAATGTTATTTTTTGAACTTCATTGTATTTTTGAAAGTTGAGCTTGTTGAATTTGTTGGTGTTTTTCAATGGTGATGTTGTTGAATTTGTTAGTGATTTTCAAAATTGAGGTTGTTGTTGAATTTGTTGGTGTTATCAACGTTATTTTTTGATCTTTTTTGTATTTTTCAATGTTGAGGTTGTTGTTGAATTTGTTGGTGTTTTTCAATGTTGATGGTTGTTGTTGAATTTGTTGGTGTTTTTCAATGCTGTGGTTGTTGTTGAATTTATTGTTGTTTTTCAATGTTGAAGTTGTTGTTGAATTTATTGATTTTTTGCAATGTTGATGTTGTTGAATTTGTTGATGATTTCCAACATTGAGTTTTTTGTTAAATTTGTTGGTGTTATCATTTTTTTTTTGTTGAAGTTGTTTGTATTTTTAAAAGTTGACTTTTCTGTTGAATTTGTTGGCGTTTTTCAATGTTGAGGTTGTTGTTGCATTTGTTGATGTTTTTCAATATTGAGGTTGTTGTTGAATTTGTTGATGTTATCAATGTTATTTTTTGAACTCCTTTGCTTTTTTCAATGTTGAGGTTGATGTTGAATTTGTTGGTGTTGTTCAATGTTTAGGTTGTTGTTGAATTTGTTAGTGTTTTTCAATGCTGAGGTTGTTGTTGAATTTGTTTGTGTTTTTCAATGTTGATATTGTTGAAGTTGTTTGTGATATTCAATATTGAGTTTGTTGTTGAATTTATTGGCATTATCAATGTTATGTATTGAACCTTTTTGTATTTTTCAATGTTGCGGTTGTTGTTGAATTTTTTTGGTGTTTTTCAATGTTGAGGTTGTTGTTGAATTTGTTGGAGTTTTTCAAAGTTCAGGTTGTTGTTGAATTTATTGGTGTTTTTCAATGTTGAGGTTGTTGAATTTGTTGGTGATTTTCAATATTGAGGTTGTTGTTTAATTTGTTGGCGTTTTTCAATGTTGAGGTTGTTTTTGAATTTGGTGGTGTCTTTCAACATTGAGGTTGTTGTTGATTTTGGTGGTGACTTTTAATATTGAGCTTGTTGTTGAATTTGTTGGTGTCTTTCAATATTGAGGTCGGTGAATTTGTTGGTGTTATCAATGTTTTTTTTGAACTTTTTCTCTTCTTTTAAAAGTGGAGGTTGTTGTTGAATTTGTTGATGATTTTCAATATTGAGGTTTCTGTTGAATTTTTTGTTGTTTTTAATTGTTGAGGTTGTTGTTAAATTTGTTGGTATTTTTGAATGTTGAGGTTGTTGTTGAATTTGTTGGTGTTTTTCATTGTTGAGGTTGTAGTTGAAAGTCTTGCTGTTTTTCAAGGTTGAGTTTATTGTTGAAATTGTTGCTGTTATCAATGTTATTTTTTGAACATTTATTATATTTTTGAAAGTTGTGGTTGTTGTTGAATTTGTTGGTTTTTTTCAATGCTGAGTTTGTTGTTGAATTTGTTTGTGATGTTCAATGTTGAGGTTGTTGTTGAATTTAGTGGTGTTTTTCAATATTGCGGTTGTTGTTGAATTTGTTGGTGTTTTTCAATGTTGATTTTGATGAATTTGTTGGTCATTATAAATATTGAGTTTGTTGTTGAATTTGTTGGTTATTATCAATGATAACTTTTGAATTTTCTGTATTTTTCAATGTTAAGGCTGTTGTTGAAATTTTTGGTGTTTTTCGTTGTTGAGGTTGTTGAAGTTGCTGGTGTTTTTCAGTGTTGAGGTTGTTGTTGAATTTGTTTTTGTCTTTCAATGTTGAGGTTGTTGTTTAATTTGTTGGTGTCTTTCAATATTGAGGTTGATGTTGAATTTGGTGATGACTTTCAATATTGAGGTTGTTGTTGAATTTGTTGGTGTCGTTCAAAATTGAGGTCGTTGAATTGGTTGGTGTTATCAATGTTTTTTTTGAACTTTTTCTCTTCTTTTAAATGTTGAGGTTGTTGTTGAATTTGTTGGCGATTTTCAATGTTGATATTGTTCAATTTGTTGATGATTTTCAATAGTGAGTTTGTTGTTGATTTTGTTGGCATTATCAATGTTATTTTTTGAACTTTTTTATATTTTTCAATATTGCCGTTGTTGTTGAATTTTTTGTTGTTTTGCATTGTTGGGTTTGTTGAAGTTGTTGGTGTTTTTTCAATGTTGATTTTGTTTTTGAATTTGTTGGTGTTTTTCAATGTTGAGGTTGTTGTTGAATTTGTTGGAGTTTTTCATTGTTGAAGTTGTTGTTGAATTTGTTGGTGTTATCAATGTCTTTTGTTGAACTGGCTTGTATTTTTAAAAGTTAATGTTATTGTTGAATTTGTTGGTGTTTTTTAATGCTGATGTTATTGCATTTGTTGGTGATTTTCAATATTGCGGTTGTTTTTGAATTTTTTGGTGTTATGAAAGTTGTTTTTTGAACTTTTTTGTACTTTTCAAGGCTGAGGTTGTTGTTGAATTTGTTGGCGTTTTTCAATGTTGAGGTTGTTGTTGAATTTGCTGTTGTTATTCAATGTTGAGGTTGTTGTTTAATTTGTTGGTTTTTTGCAATGTTGATGTTGTTGAATTTGTTGGTGACTTCCAATATTGAGATTTTTGTTGAATTTGTTGGTGTTTTTCAATGTTGAGGTTGTTTTTGAATTTGTTGATGTCTTTCAACTTTGAGGTTGTTGTTGATTTTGGTGGTGACTTTTAATATTGAGGTTTTTGTTGAATTTGTTGGTGTCTTTCATTATTGAGGTCGATGAATTTGTTGGTGTTATCAATGTTTTTTTTTAACTTTTTCTCTTCTTTTAAAAGTGGAGGTTGTTGTTGAATTTGTTGATGATCTTCAATATTGAGGATTCTGTTGAATTTTTTGGTGTCTTTAATTGTTGAGGTTGTTGTTAAATATGTTGGTATTTTTGAATGTTGAGGTTGTTGTTGAATTTGTTGGTGTTTTTCATTGTTGAGGTTGTAGTAGAATGTGTTGCTGTTTTTCAATGTTGAGGTTATTGTTGAATTTGTTGCTGTTATCAATGTTATTTTTTGAACATTTATTATATTTTTGAAAGTTGAGGTTGTTGTTGAATTTGTTGGTTTTTTTCAATTCTGAGGTTGTTGTTGAATTTGTTCGTGATTTTCAATGTTGAGGTTGTTGTTGAATTTAGTGGTGTTTTTCAATATTGGGGTTGTTGTTGAATTTGTTGGTGTTATTCAATGTTGATTTGGATGAATTTGTTGGTCATTATAAATATTGAGTTTGTTGTTGAATTTGTTGGTTATTATCAATGATAACTTTTGAATTTTCTGTATTTTTCATTGTTATGGTTGTTGTTGAATTTGTTGGAGTTTTTCAAAGTTCAGGTTGTTGTTGAATTTATTGGTGTTTTTCAATGTTGAGGTTGTTGAATTTGTTGGTGATTTTCAATATTGAGGTTGTTGTTGAATTTTTTGGTTTTATCAATGATCTTTTTTGAACTTTTTTGTACATTTAAAGGTTGAGGTTGTTGTTGAATTTGTTGGCGTTTTTCAATGTTGAGGTTGTTTTTGAATTTGTTGATGTCTTTCAACTTTGAGGTTGTTGTTGATTTTGGTGGTGACTTTTAATATTGAGGTTTTTGTTGAATTTGTTGGTGTCTTTCAATACTGAGGTCGATGAATTTGTTGGTGTTATCAATGTTTTTTTTTTAACTTTTTCTCTTCTTTTAAAAGTGGAGGTTGTTGTTGAATTTGTTGATGATTTTCAATATTGAGGATTCTGTTGAATTTTTTGGTGTTTTTAATTGTTGAGGTTGTTGTTAAATTTGTTGGTATTTTTGAATGTTGAGGTTGTTGTTGAATTTGTTGGTGTTTTTCATTGTTGAGGTTGTAGTAGAATGTGTTGCTGTTTTTCAATGTTGAGGTTATTGTTGAATTTGTTGCTGTTATCAATGTTATTTTTTGAACATTTATTATATTTTTGAAAGTTGAGGTTGTTGTTGAATTTGTTGATTTTTTTTCAATTCTGAGGTTGTTGTTGAATTTGTTCGTGATTTTCAATGCTGAGGTTGTTGTTGAATTTAGTGGTGTTTTTCAATATTGGGGTTGTTGTTGAATTTGTTGGTGTTATTCAATGTTGATTTGGATGAATTTGTTGGTCATTATAAATATTGAGTTTGTTGTTGAATTTGTTGGTTATTATCAATGATAACTTTTGAATTTTCTGTATTTTTCATTGTTATGGCTGTTGTTGAATTTTTTGGTGTTTTTCGTTGTTGAGGTTGTTGAAGTTGCTGGTGTTTTTCAATGTTGAGGTTGTTGTTGAATTTGTTGTTGTCTTTCAATATTGAGGTTGTTGTTGAATTTGTCTGTGTCTTTCAATATTGAGGTTGTTGTTGAATTTGGTGGTGACTTTAAATATTGAGGTTGTTGTTGAATTTGTTGGTGTCTTTCAATATTGAGGTCGTTGAATTGGTTGGTGTTATCAATGTTTTTTTTGAACTTTTTCTCTTCTTTTAAATGTTGAGGTTGTTGTTGAATTTGTTGGCGATTTTCAATGTTGATATTGTTCAATTTGTTGATGATTTTCAATAGTGAGTTTGTTGTTGATTTTGTTGGCATTATCAATGTTATTTTTTGAACTTTTTTATATTTTTCAATATTGCCATTGTTGTTGAATTTTTTGGTGTTTTGCATTGTTGAGTTTGTTTTTTAATTTGTTGGTGTTTTTCAATGTTGAGGTTGTTGTTGAATTTGTTGGTGTTATCAATGTCTTTTGTTGAACTGGCTTGTATTTTTAAAAGTTAAGGTCATTGTTGAATTTGTTGGTGTTTTTTAATGCTGAGGTTATTGAATTTGTTGGTGATTTTCAATATTGAGGTTGTTCTTGAACTTTTTGGTGTTATGAAAGTTCTTTTTTGAACTTTTTTGTACTTTTCAAGGTTGAGGTTGTTGTTGAATTTGTTGGCGTTTTTTAATGTTGAGGTTGTTGTTTAATTTGTTTGTTTTTTGCAATGTTAATGTTGTTGAATTTGTTGGTGATTTCCAATATTGAGTTTTTTGTGAAATTTGTTGGTGTTATCATTTTTTTTTTGTTGAAGTTGTTTGTATTTTTAAAAGTTGAGTTTGCTGTTGAATTTGTTGGCATTTTTCAATGTTGAGGTTGTTGTTGCATTTGTTGATGGTTTTCAATATTGAGGTTGTTGTTGAATTTGTTGATGTTATCAATGTTATTTTTAAAACTTCTTTGCATTTTTCAATGTCGAGGTTGATGTTGAATTTGTTGGTGTTTTTCAATGTTTAGGTTGTTGTTGAATTTGTTAGTGTTTTTCAATGTTGATAATGTTGAAGTTGTTTGTGATATTCAATATTGAGTTTGTTGTTGAATTTATTGGCATTATCAATGTTATGTATTGAACTTTTTTGTATTTTTCAATGTTGCGGTTGTTGTTGAATGTTTTTGGTGTTTTTAAATGTTGAGGTTGTTGTTGAATTTGTTGGAGTTTTTCAAAGTTCAGGTTGTTGTTGAATTTATTGGTGTTTTTCAATGTTAAGCTTGTTGAATTTGTTGGTGATTTTCAATATTGAGGTTGTTGTTGAATTTTTTGGTTTTATCAATGATCTTTTTTGAACTTTTTTGTACATTTAAAAGTTGAGTTTGTTGTTGAATTTGTTGGCGTTTTTCAATGTTGAGGTTGTTTTTGAATTTGTTGGTGTCTTTCAACATTGAGGTTGTTGTTGATTTTGGTGGTGACTTTTAATATTGAGGTTGTTGTTGAAGTTGTTGTTGTCTTTCAATATTGAGGTCGATGAATTTGTTGGTGTTATCAATGTTTTTTTTGAACTTTTTCTCTTCTTTTAAAAGTGGAGGTTGTTGTTGAATTTGCTCATGATTTTCAATACTGCGGTTTCTGTTGAATTTTTTGTTGTTTTTAATTGTTGAGGTTGTTGTTAAATTTGTTGGTATTTTTGAATGTTGAGGTTGTTGTTGAATTTGTTGGTGTTTTTCATTGTTGAGGTTATAGTTGAATGTGTTGCTGTTTTTCAATGTTGAGGTTATTGCTGAATTTGTTGCTGTTATCAATGTTATTTTTTGAACATTTATTATATTTTTGAAATTTGAGGTTGTTGTTGAATTTGTTGGTTTTTTTCAATGCTGAGGTTGTTGTTGAATTTGTTCGTGATTTTCAATGTTGAGGTTGTTGTTGAATTTAGTGGTGTTTTTCAATATTGGAGTTGTTGTTGTATTTGTTGGTGTTTTTCAATGTTGATTTTGATGAATTTGTTGGTGATTATAAATATTGAGTTTGTTGTTGAATTTGTTGGTTATTATCAATGATAACTTTTGAATTTTCTGTATTTTTCAATATTAAGGCTGTTGTTGAATTTTTTGGTGTTTTTCGTTGTTGAGGTTGTTGAAGTTACTGGTGTTTTTCAATGTTGAGGTTGTTGTTGAATTTGTTTTTGTCTTCAATATTGAGGTTGTTGTTGAATTTGTTGGTGTCTTTCAATATTGAGGTCGTTGAATTGGTTGGTGTTATCAATGTTTTTTTTGAACTTTTTCTCTTCTTTTAAATGTTGAGGTTGTTTTTGAATTTGTTGCGATTTTCAATGTTGATATTGTTCAATTTGTTGATGATTTTCAATAGCGAGTTGGTTGTTGATTTTATTATCATCAATGTTATTTTTTGAACGTTTTTATATTTTTCAATATTGCCGTTGTTGTTGAATTTTTTGTTGTTTTGCATTGTTGAGTTTGTTGAAGTTGTTGGTGTTTTTTCAATGTTGAGCTTGTTTTTGAATTTGTTGGTGTTTTTCAATGTTGAGGTTGTTGTTGAATTTGTTGGAGTTTTTCATTGTTGAGGTTGTAGTTGAATTTGTTGGTGTTATCAATGTTTTTTGTTGAACTGGCTTGTATTGTTAAAAGTTAAGGTTATTTTTGAATTTGTTGGTGTTTTTTAATGCTGAAGCTATTGAATTTGTTGGTGATTTTCCATATTGAGGTGGTTCTTGAATTTTTTGGTGTTATGAAAGTTCTTTTTTGAACTTTTTTGTACTTTTCAAGGTTGAGGTTGTTGGTGAATTTGTTGGCGTTTTTCAATGTTGAGGTTGTTGTTGAATTTGTTGTTGTTATTCAATGTTGAGGTTGTTGTTTAATTTGTTGGTTTTTTGCAATGTTGATGTTGTTGAATTTGTTGGTGACTTCCAATTTGAGATTTTTGTTGAATTTGTTGGTGTTATCAATGTTTTTTTGTTGAAGTTGTTTGTATTTTTAAAAGTTGAGTTTGTTGTTGAATTTGTTGACGTTTTTCAATGTTGAGGTTGTTATTGAATTTGTTGGTGATTTTCAATATTGAGCTTGTTGTTGAATTTGTTGGTGTTATCAATGTTATTTTTTGAACTTCTTTGCATTTTTCAATGTTGATGTTGATGTTGAATTTCTTGGTGTTTTTCAATGTTTAGGTTGTTGTTTAATTTGTTAGTGTTTTTCAATTTTGAAGTTGCTGTTGAATTTGTTAGTGTTTTTCAATGTTAATATTGTTGAAGTTGTTTGTGATATTCAATATTGAGTTTGTTGTTGAATTTATTGGCATTATCAATGTTATGTATTGAACTTTTTTGTATTTTTCAATGTTGCGGTTGTTGTTGAATTTTTTGGTGTTTTTCAATGTTGAGGTTGTTGTTGAATTTATTGGTGTTTTTCAATGTTGAGGTTGTTGAATTTGTTGGTGATTTTCAATATTGAGGTTGTTGTTGAATTTTTTGGTTTTATCAATGATCTTTTTTGAACTTTTTTGTACATTTAAAGGTTGAGTTTGTTGTTGAATTTGTTGGCGTTTTTCAATGTTGAGGTTGTTTTTGAATTTGTTGGTGTCTTTCAACATTGAGGTTGTTGTTGATTTTGGTGGTGACTTTTAATATTGAGGTTGTTGTTGAATTTGTTGGTGTCTTTCAATATTGAGGTCGGTGAATTTGTTGGTGTTATCAATGTTTCTTTTGAACTTTTTCTCTTCTTTTAAAAGTGGAGGTTGTTGTTGAATTTGTTGATGATTTTCAATAATGCGGTTTCTGTTGAATTTTTTGTTGTTTTTAATTGTTGAGGTTATTGTTAAATTTGTTGGTATTTTTGAATGTTGAGGTTGTCGTTGAATTTGTTGCTGTTTTTCAATGTTGAGGTTATTGCTGAATTTGTTGCTGTTATCAATGTTATTTTTTGAACATTTATTATATTTTTGAAAGTTGAGGTTGTTGTTGAATTTGTTGGTTTTTTTCAATGCTGAGGTTGTTGTTGAATTTGTTGCTGATTTTCAATGTTGTGGTTGTTGTTGAATTGAGTGGTGTTTTTCAATATTGGAGTTGTTGTTGTATTTGTTGGTGTTTTTCAATGTTGATTTTGATGAATTTGTTGGTGATTATAAATATTGAGTTTGTTGTTGAATTTGTTGGTTATTATCAATGATAACTTTTGAATTTTCTGTATTTTTTAATGTTTCGGCTGTTGTTGAATTTGTTGGTGTTTTTCGTTGTTGAGGCTGTTGAAGTTGCTGGTGTTTTTCAATGTTGAGGTTGTTGTTGAATTGATTGTTGTCATTCAATATTGAGGTTGTTGTTGAATTTGTTGGTGTCTTTCAATATTGAGGTTGTTGTTGAATTTGGTGGTGACTTTCAATATTGAGGTTGTTGAATTGGTTGGTGTTATCAATTTTTTTGGAACTTTTTCTCTGCTTTTAAATGTTGAGGTTGTTTTTGAATTTGTTGGCGATTTTCAATGTTGATATTATTCAATTTGTTGGTGATTTTCAATAGTGAGTTTGTTGTTGATTTTGTTGGCATTATGAATGTTATTTTTTGAACTTTTTTATATTTTTCAAAATTGCAGTTGCTGTTGAATTTTCTGTTGTTTTGCATTATTGAGTTTGTTGATGTTGTTGGTGTTTTTTCAATGTTGAGTTTGTTTTTGATTTTGTTGGTGTTTTTCAATGTGGAGGTTGTTGTTGAATTTGTTGGAGTTTTTCATTGTTGAGGTTGTTGTTGAATTTGTTGGTGTTATCAATGTCTTTTGTTGAACTGGCTTGTATTGTTAAAAGTTAAGGTTATTGTTGAATTTGTTGGTATTTTTTAATGCTGATGTTATTGAATTTGTTGGTGATTTTCAATATTGAGGTTGTTCTTGAATTTTTTGGTGTTATGAAAGTTCATTTTTGAACTTTTTTGTACTTTTCAAGGTTGAGGTTGTTGTTGAATTTATTGGCGTTTTTCAATGTTGAGGTTGTTGTTGAATTTGTTGTTGTTATTCAATGTTGAGGTTGTTGTTTAATTTGTTGGTTTTTTGCGATGTTGATGTTGTTGAATTTGTTCGTGACTTCCAATATTGAGATTTTTGTTGAATTTATTGGTGTTATCAATGATTTTTTGTTGAAGTTGTTTGTATTTTTAAAAGTTGAGTTTGTTGTTGAATTTGTTGACGTTTTTCAATGTTGAGGTTGTTGTTGAATTTGTTGGTGATTTTCAATATTGAGCTTGTTGTTGAATTTGTTGGTGTTATCAATGTTATTTTTTGAACTTCTTTGCATTTTTCAATGTTGAGGTTGATGTTTAATTTGTTGGTGTTTTTCAATGTTGAGGTTGTTGTTGAATTTATTTGTATTTTTCAATGTTGAGGTTGTTGTTGATTTTGTTGGTGTTTTCAATGTTGATTTTGCTGAAATTGTTGGTGATTTTCAATATTGAGTTTGTTGTTGAATTTGTTGGTGTTATCAATGTTATTTTTTGAAATGTTTTGTATTTTTCAATGTTGAGGTTGTTGTTGAATTTGTTGGTATTTTTCTGTGTTGCGGTTGTTGTTGAAGTTTTTGGTGTATTTCATTGTTGAAGTTGTAGTTGAATTTGTTGGTGTTTCTCAACGTTGTTGTTGTTGTTGAATTTGTTGCTGTTATCAATGTTATTTTTTGAACTTCATTGTATTTTAGAAAGTTGAGCTTGTTGAATTTGATGGTGTTTTTCACTGTTGATGTTGTTGAATTTGTTAGTGATTTTCAAAATTGAGGTTGTTGTTGAATTTGTTGGTGTTATTAACGTTATTTTTTGATCTTTTTTGTGTTTTTCAATGTTGAATTTGTTGTTGAATTTGTTGGTGTTTTTCAATGCTGTGGTTGTTGTTGAATTTATTGTTGTTTTTCAATGTTGAAGTTGTTGTTGAATTTGTTGATTTTTTGCAATGTTGTTGTTGTTGAATTTGTTGGTGATTTCCAATATAGAGTTTTTTGTTAAATTTGTTGGTGTTATCATTTTTTTTTGTTGAAGTTGTTTGTATTTTTAAAAGTTGAGTTTGCTTTTGAATTTGTTGGCGTTTTTCAATGTTGAGTTTGTTGTTGAATTTGTTGATGTATTTCAATATTGAGGTTGTTGTTGAATTTGTTGATGTTATCAATGTTATTTTTTGAACTTCTTTGCATTTTTCAATGTTGAGGTTGATGTTGAAATTGTTGGTGTTGTTCAATGTTTAGGTTGTTGTTGAATTTGTTAGTGTTTTTCAATGCTGTGGTTGTTGTTGAATTTGTTTGTGTTTTTCAATGTTGATATTGTTGAAGTGGTTTGTGATATTCAATATTGAGTTTGTTGTTGAATTTATTGGCATTATCAATGTTATGTATTGAACATTTTTGTATTTTTCAATGTTGCGGTTGTTGTTGATTTTTTTGGTGTTTTTCAATGTTGAGGTTGTTGTTGAATTTATTGGTGTTTTTCAAAGTTCAGGTTGTTGAATTTTTTGGTGATTTTCAATATTGAGGTTGTTGTTGAATTTTTTGGTTTTATCAATGATCTTTTTTGAACTTTTTTGTACATTTAAAGGTTGTGGTTTTTGTTGAATTTGTTGGCGTTTTTCAATGTTGAGGTTGTTTTTGAATTTGTTGGTGTCTTTCAATATTGAGGTTGTTGTTGATTTTGGTGGTGACTTTTAATATTGAGGTTGTTGTTGAATTTGTTGGTGTCTTTCAATATTGAGGTCGGTGAATTCGTTGGTGTTATCAATGTTTTTTTTGAACTTTTTCTCTTCTTTTAAAAGTGGAGGTTGTTGTTGAATTTGTTGATGATTTTCAATATTGAGGATTCTGTTGAATTTTTTGTTGTTTTTAATTGTTGAGGTTGTTGTTAAATTTGTTGGTATTTTTGAATGTTGAGGTTGTTGTTGAATTTGTTGGTGTTTTTCATTGTTGAGGTTGTAGTTGAATTTGTTGCTGTTTTTCAATGTTGAGTTTATTGTTGAATTTGTTGCTGTTTTTCAATGTTGAGGTTATTGCTGAATTTGTTGCTGTTATCAATGTTATTTTTTGAACATTTATTATATTTTTGAAAGTTGAGGTTGTTGTTGAATTTGTTGATTTTTTCAATGCTGAGGTTGTTGTTGAATTTGTTCGTGATTTTCAATGTTGAGGTTGTTGTTGAATTTAGTGGTGTTTTTCAATGTTGGAGTTGTTGTTGTATTTGTTGGTGTTTTTCAATGTTGATTTTGATGAATTTGTTGGTGATTATAAATATTGAGTTTGTTGTTGAATTTGTTGGTTATTATCAATGATAACTTTTGAATTTTCTGTATTTTTCAATGTTGAGGTTGTTGTTGAATTTGTTGTTGTCTTTCAATATTGAGGTTGTTGTTGAATTTGTTGGTGTCTTTCAATATTGAGGTTGTTGTTGAATTTGGTGGTGACTTTCAATATTGAGGTTGTTGAATTGGTTGGTGTTATCAATGTTTTTTTGGAACTTTTTCTCTTCTTTTAAATGTTGAGGTTGTTTTTGAATTTGTTGGCGATTTTCAATGTTGATATTGTTCAATTTGTTGGTGATTTTCAATAGTGTGTTTGTTGTTGATTTTGTTGGCATTATGAATGTTATTTTTTGAACTTTTTTATATTTTTCAATATTGCCGTTCCTGTTGAATTTTCGGTTGTTTTGCATTGTTGAGTTTGTTGAAGTTGTTGGTGTTTTTTCAATGTTGAGTTTGTTTTTGATTTTGTTGGTGTTTTTCAATGTTGAGGTTGTTGTTGAATTTGTTGGAGTTTTTCATTGTTGAAGTTGTTGTTGAATTTGTTGGTGTTATCAATGTCTTTTGTTGAATTGGCTTGTATTTTTAAAAGTTAATGTTATTGTTGAATTTGTTGGTGCTTTTTAATGCTGATGTTATTGAATTTGTTGGTGATTTTCAATATTGAGGTTGTTCTTGAATTTTTTGGTGTTATGAAAGTTCTTTTTTGAACATTTTTGTACTTTTCAAGGTTGAGGTTGTTGGTGAATTTGTTGGTGTTTTTCAATGTTGAGGTTGTTGTTGAATTTGTTGTTGTTATTCAATGTTGAGGTTGTTGTTTAATTTGTTGGTTTTTTGCAATGTTGATGTTGTTGAATTTGTTGGTGACTTCCAATATTGAGATTTTTGTTGAATTTGTTGGTGTTATCAATGTTTTTTTGTTGAAGTTGTTTGTATTTTTAAAGTTGAGTTTGTTGTTGAATTTGTTGACGTTTTTCAATGTTGAGGTTGTTGTTGAATTTGTTGGTGATTTTCAATAGTGAGCTTGTTGTTGAATTTGTTGGTGTTATCAATGTTATTTTTTGAACTTTGCATTTTTCAATGTTGAGGTTGCTGTTTAATTTGTTGGTGTTTTTCAATGTTGAGGTTGTTGTTGAATTTGTTTGTGATTTTCAATATTGAGGTTGTTGTTGAATTAATGGTGTTATCAATGTTTTTTTTTGGACTTTCTTGTATTTTTCAATGTTGAGGTTGTTGAATTTGTTGGTATTTTTCAATGTTGAGGTTGTTGCTGAATTTTTTGGTGTTTTTCAATTTTGAGGTTCTCGTTGAATTTGTTGGTGTTTTTCAATGTTCAGGTTGTTGTTGAATTTGTCGCTGTTATCAATGTTATTTTTTGAACTTTTTTGTATTATTCAAAGTTGAAGTTGTCGTTGAATTTGTTCGTGTTTTTCAATGTTGAGGTTGTTGTTGAATTTGTTGGTGTTTTTCAATGTTGGTATTGTTGAATTTGTTGGTTATTTTCAACATTGAGTTTGTTGTTGAATTTGTTGGCGTTATCAATTTTATTTTTTGAACTTTTTTGTTGTTTTCAATGTTGTGGTTGTTGTTGAATTTTTTGGTGTTTTTAATTGTTGAGGTTGTTGAAGTTGTTGGTGTTTCTTCAATATTGATGTTATTGTTGAATTTGTTGGTGTTTTTCAGTGTTGAGGTTGTTGTTGAATTTGTTGGTGTTTTGCACTGTTGAGGTTGTTTGTTGAATTTCTTGGTGTTTTCAATGTCTTTTGTTGAACTTGTTTGTATTTTTAAAAGTTAAGGTTCTTCTTGAATTTGTTGATGTTTTTCAATGTTGTGTTTGTTGAATTTGTTGGTGATTTTCAATATTGAGGTTGTTGTTGAATTTTTTGGTGTTATCAAAGTTCTTTTTTGAACTTTTTTGTACTTTTAAAGGTTGAGATTGTTGTTGAATTTGTTGGTGTCATTCAATATTGAGGTTGTTGTTGAATTTTTTGGTGACTTTCAATATTGAGGTTGCTGTTGAATTTTTTGGTGTCTTTCAATATTGAGGTCGTTGAATTTGTTGGTGTTATCAATTTTATTTTGAACTTTTTCTCTTCTTTTAAAAGTTGAGGTTGTTGTTGAATTTGTTGGTGATTTTCAATATTGAAGTTTTTGTGGAATTTTATGTTGTTTTTAATTGATGAGGTTGTTGATAAATTTGTTGGTGTTTTTCAATGTTGAGGTTGTTGTTTAATTTGTTGGTTTTTTGCAATGTTGATGTTGTTGAATTTGTTGGTGATTTCCAATATTGAGTTTTTTGTTGAATTTGTTGGTGTTATCAATGTTTTTTTTTGAAGTTGTTTGTATTTTTAAAAGTTGAGGTTGTTGTTGAATTTGTTGGCGTTTTGCAATGTTGAGGTTGTTGTTGAAGTTGTTGGTGTCATTCAATATTGACGTTGTTGTTGAATTTGTTGGAGACTTTCAATATTGATGTTTTTGTTGAAATTTTTGTTGTCTTTAATTGTTGAGGTTGTTGATAAATTTGTTGGTGTTTTTCAATGTTGAGGTTGTTGTTGAATTTGTTGGTTTTATCAATGTCTTTTGTTGAACTTGTTTGCATTTTTAAAAGTTAAGGTTATTGTTGAATTTGTTGGTGATTTTCAATGCTGAGGTTATTGAATTTGTTGGTGATTTTCAATATTGAGGTTGTTGTTTAATTTGTTGGTTTTTGCAATGTTGATGTTGTTCAATTTGTTGGTGATTTCCAATATTGTGTTTTTTGTTGAATTTGATGGTGTTATCCATGTTTTTTTGTTGAAGTTGTTTGTATTTTTAAAAGTTGAGTTTGTTGTTGAATTTGTTGGCGTTATTCAATGTCGTGGTTGTTGTTGTATTAGTTGGTGATTTTCAATATTGAGGTTGTTTTTGAATTTGTTGGTGTTATCCATGTAATTTTTTGAACTTCTTTGCATTTTTCAATGTTGAGGTTGATGTTGAATTTGTTCGTGTTATCAATGTTATTTTTTGGACTTTTTTGTATTTTTCAATGTTGAGGTTGTTGAATTTGTTGGAAATTTTCAATGTTGAGGTTGTTGCTGAATTTGTTGGTGTTTTTCAATCTTCAGGTTGTTGTTGAATTTGTTGCTGTTATCAATGTTATTTTTAGAACTTTTTTGTATTATTCAAAGTTGAAGATGGAGTTGAATTTGTTGGTGTATTTCAATGTTGAGGTTGTTGTTGAATTTGTTGGTGTTTTTCAATGTTGCGGTTGTTGTTGAATTTTTTGGTGTTTTTAATTGTTGAGGTTGTTGAAGTTGTTGGTGTTATCAATGTTATTTTTTGAACTTTTTTGTATTTTTCAATGCTGAGGTTGTTGAATTTGTTGGTGATTTTCAATATTGAGGTTGTTGTTGAATTTGTTAGTGTTATCAATGTTCTTTTTTGAACTTTTTTGTATTTTTGAAAGTTGAGCTTGTTGTTGAATATGTTGGTGTTTTTCAATGTTGTGTTTGTTGTTGAATTTTTTGTTGTTATTCAATGTTGAGGTTGTTGTTTAATTTGTTGGTTTTTTGCAATGTTGATGTTGTTGAATTTGTTGGTGTTTTTAAAAGTTGAGTTTGTTGTTGAATTTGTTAGTGTTTTTCAATGCTAGGTTGTTGTTCAATTTGTTTGTGTTTTTCAATGTTGATATTGTTGAAGTTGTTTGTGATATTCAATATTGAGTTTGTTGTTGAATTTATTGGCATTATCAATGTTATGTATTGAACTTTTTTGTATTTTTCAATGTTGTGGTTGGTGTTGAGTTTTTTTGGTGTTTTTCAATGTTGATGTTGTTGTTGAATTTGTTGGAGTTTTTCAAAGTTCAGGTTGTTGTTGAATTTATTGGTGTTTTTCAATGTTGAGGTTGTTGTTGAATTTATATGTGTTATCAAAGTTCGTTTTTGAACTTTTTTGTACTTTTAAAGGTTGAGGTTGTTGTTGAATTTGTTGGTGTTTTTCAATGTTGAGGTTGTTGTTGAATAGGTTGGTGTCTTTCAATATTAAGGTTGTTGAAGTTGTTGGTGTTTTTTTTAATGTTGAGATTGTTGTTTAATTTGTTGGCGTTTTTCAATGTTGAGTTTGTTGTTGAATTTGTTGGTGTCTTTCAATATTGATGTTGTTGTTGAATTTATTGTTGACTTTCAATATTGAGTTTGTTGTTAAATTTGTTCCTGTCTTTCAACATTGAGGTTATTTTTGAAGTTGTTGGTGTTATCAATGTTATTTTTTGAACTTTTTCTCTTCTTTTAAAAGTTCAGCTTGTGATGAATCTGTTGGTCTTTTTCAATGTTGAGTTTGTTGTTGAATTTGTTGCTGTTTTACAATGTTGATGTTGTTGAATTTGTTGATGTTTTTCAATATTGAGTTTGTTCTTGAATTTGTTGGTGTCTTTCAATATTGAGGTTGTTGTTGAATTTGTTGTTGTTTTTTATTGTTGAGGTTGTTGAATTTGTTGGTGATTTTCAATATTGAGGTTGTTGTTGAATTTTTTGGTGTTTTTCAATGTTGAGGTTGTTGAATTTGTTGGTGATTTTCAATATTGAGGTTGTTGTTAACTTTTTTGGTGTTATCAAATATCTTTTTAGAACTTTTTTGTACTTTTAAAGGTTGAGATTGCTGTTGAATTTGTTGGCGTTTTTCAATGTTGAGGTTGTTGTGGAAGTTGTTGGTGTCTTTCAATATTTAGGTTGTTGTTGAATTTGTTGGTGACTTTCAATATTGAGGTTGTTGTTGAATATGCTGGTGTCTTTCAATTATGTGGTTATTGTTGAATTTGTTGGTGTTATCAATGTTTTTATGAACTTTTTCTCTTTTAAAAGTTGAGGCTGTTGTTGAATTTGTTGGTGATTTTGAATATTGAGGTTTTTGTTGAATTTTTTGTTGTTTTTAATTGTTGAGGTTGTTGTTAAATGTTGTTGGTGTTTTTCAATGTTGAGGTTGTTATTGAATTTGTTACTATTATCCATGTTATTTTTTGAACATTTTTGTATTTTTGAAAGTTTAGCTTGTTGATGAATGTGTTGGTTTGTTTCAATGTTGCGGCTGTTGTTGCATTTGTTGTTTTTTTTCAATGTTGATGTTGTTGAATTTATGTTGATTTTCAATATTGAGTTTGTTGTTGAATTTGTTGGTGTTATCAACTATATTTTTTGAACTTTTTTGTATTTTACAATGTTGAGGTTGTTGTTGAATTTGTTGCTATTTTTCAATGTTGCGGTTGATGTTGAATTATCTGGTGTTTTTCAATGTTGAGGTTGTTGTTGAATTTGTAGGTGTTATTCAATGTTGAGGTTGTTGTTGAATTTGTTGGTGATTTTCAATATTGAAGTTGTTGTTGAATTTGTTGGTATTATCAACGTTATTTTTTCAACTGTTTTCTACTTTTAAAGGTTAAGGTCGTTGTTGAATTTGTCATTGTTTTTCAATGTTGAGTTTTTTGTTAAATTTATTGGTGTTTATCATTGTTGACGTTGTTGTTAAATTTGTTGGTGTTTTTCAATGTTGTGGTTGTTGTTGAATTTGTTGGTGTTTTTCAATGTTGAGGATGTTGAATTTGTTGATGATTTTCAATTCTGAGGATGTTGTTCAATTTGTTGGTGTTATCAATGTTCTTCTTTGAACTTTTTCGTATTTTTGAAAGTTGAGCTTGTTGTTTAATATGTTGGTGTTTTTCAATGTTGTGTTTGTTGTTGAATTTATTGTTGTTATTCAATGTTGAGGTTGTTGTTTAATTTGTTGGTTTTTTGCAATGTTGATGTTGTTGAATTTGTTGGTGATTTCCCATATTGAGTTTTTTGTTGAATTTGTTGGTGTTATCAATGTTATTTTTTGAACTTCGTTGCATTTTTCAATGTTGATGTTGATGTTGAATTTGTTAGTGCTTTTCAATGTTGACGTTGTTGTTGAATTTGTTGCTGTTATCAATGTTATGTTTTGAACTTTTTTGTATTTTTAAAAGTTCAGCTTGTTGATGAATTTGTTGTATTTTTTTAATGTTGAGGTTGTTCTTGAATTTGTTGGTGTTTTTCAATGTTGAGGTTGTTGTTGAATTTGTTAATGTATTTCAATATTGAGGTTGTTGTTGAATTGGTTGTTGACTTTCAATATTGAGGTTGTTGTTGAATTTGTTCCTGTCTTTCAATATTGCGGTTATTGTTGAATTTGTTGGTGTTATCAATGTTTTTTTGAACTTTTTCTCTTCTGTTAAATGTTGAGGTTGTTGTTGAACTTGTTGGTAATTTTCAATGTTGAGGTTGTTGTTGAATTGGTTGCTGTTATCAATGTTATTTTTTGAACTTTTTTGTATTTTTGAAAGTTGATCTTGTTGATGACTTTGTTGGTGTTTTTCAATGTTGATGTTGAATTTGTTGGTGATTTTGAACGTTGAGTTTGTTGTTGAATTTGTTGGTGTTATCAACTTTGTTTTTTGAACTTTTTTGTACTTTACAATGTTACGGTTGTTGAATTTTTTGGTGTTATTCATTGTTGAGATTGTTGAAGTTGTTGGTGTTTTTCAATGTTGAGGTTGTTGTTGAACTTGTGGTGTCTTTCAATATTGAGGGTGTGTTACAATGTTCAGGTTTTTGTTGAATTTTTTGTTGTTTTTAATTGTTTAGGTTGTTGTTATATTTCTTGGTGTTTTTCAATGTTGAGGTTGTTGTTAAATTTGTTGGTGTTATCCATGTTATTTTTTGAACTTTTTTGTATTTTTGAAAGTTGAGCTTGTTGTTGAATCTGTTGATGTTTTTCAATGTTGAGGTTGTTGTTGAATTTATTGTTGTTTTTCAATGTTGATGTTATTGAATTTTTTGGTGTTATCAACGTTATTTTTTGAACTTTTTTGTATTTTTCAATGTTGAGGTTGGTGTTGAATTTGTTTATATTTTTGAATGTTGCGGTTGTTGTTGAATTTTTTGGTGTTTTTCATTGTTGAGGTTGTTGAAGTTGTTGGTGTTTTTAAATGTTGAGGAAGTTGTTAAATTTGTTGGTGTATTTCAATATTGAGGTTGTTATTGAATTTGTTGATATTTTTCATTGTTGAGGTTGTTGTTGAATTTGTTGGTGTTATCAATGTCTTTTGTTAAACTTTTTTGTATTTTTAAAAGTTCAGATTGTTGTTGAATTTGTTGTTGTTTTTCAATGTTGAGGTTGTTGAATTTGTTGGTGATATTCAAAGTTGAGGTTCTTGCTGAATTTTTTTATTGTTTTTGCAATTTTGATATTGTAGTTGAATTTGTTGGTGATTTTCAGTGTTGAGGTTGCTGAATTTGTTGGTGTTTTTCAATGGTGATGTTGTTGTTGAATTTGTTGGTGTTTTACATTGTTGAGTTTGATGAAGTTGTTGGTGTTTTTTCAATGTTGAGGTTGTTGTTAAATTTGTCGGTGTTTTTCAATGTTGAGGTTGTTCTTGAATTTCTTGGTGTTTTTCAATGTTGAGGATGTTGTTCAATTTTTAGGTGTTTTTCCATGTTGAGGTTGTTGTTGAATTTGTAGTTGTTTTGCAATGTTCAGGTTGTTGTTGAATTTGTTGGTGATTTTAAATATTGAGGTTGTTGTTGAAGTTGTTGGTGCTATCAATGTTATTATTTTAACTTTTTTGCATTTTTCAATGTTGAGGTTGTTTAATTTGTTGTTATTTTTCAATGTTGTGGTTATTGTTGAATTTTTATGGTGTTTTTCATTGTTGAGGTTGTTGTTGAATTTTTTGGTGTTTTTCAATGTTGAATTTGTTGTTTAATTTGTTGATGTTTTTCGATGTTGAGGTTGTTGTTGAATGTCTTGGTGTTTTTCAATGTGGAGGTTGTTGTTGAATTTATTGGTGTTTTTCAATGTTGAGGTTGTTGTTGAATTTGTTGGTGTTTTTCAATGTTGATGTTGTTGAATTTGTCGGTGATTTTCAATATTGAGTTTGTTGTTGAATTTGTTGGCGTTATGAATTTTTTTTTTGTTGAAGTTGTTTGTATTTTTAAAAGTTGTGTGTTGTTGCATTTGTTGGCGTTGTTCAATGTTGATGTTGTTGTAGAATTTGTTGGTGTTATCAATGTTTATTTTGAACTTTTTCTCTTCGTTTAAAAGTTGAGGTTGTTGTTCAATTTGTTGGCGTTTTTCAATGTTGATGTTTTTGAAGAATTTTTTGTTGTTTTTAATTGTTGACGTTGTTGTTAAATTTGTCGCTGTTTTTCAATGTTGAAGTTGTTGTTGAATTTATTGGTGTTTTTCAATCTTGAGGTTGTTGTTGAATTTGTTGGTGTTTTTCAAAGTTGATGTTTTTGAATTTGTTGGTGATTTTCAACATTGAGTTTGTTGTTGAATTTGTTGCTGTTATCAATGTTTTTTGTTGAAGTTGTTTGTATTATTAAAAGTTGAGATTGTTGTTGAATTTGTTGGTGATTTTGAATATTGAGGTTGTTGTTCAATTTGTTGGTTTTATCAATGTTATTTTTTGAACTTTTTAGTATTTTTCAATGTTGCGGTTGTTTTTGAATTTTTTGGTGTTTTTCATTGTTGAGGTTGTTGTTAATTTTGTTGGTGTTTTTCAATGTTGAGGTTGTTGTTGAATTTGTTGGTTATTTACAATACTGATGTTGTTGCCGAATTTGGCGGAGTTATCAATGATATTTTTTGAACTTTTTTGTATTTTTCAATGTTGAGGTTATTGTTGAATCTGTTGATGTTATCAAAGTAATTTTTCGAACTTTTTTGTATTTTTCAATGTTGAGGTTGTTGTTGAATTTGTTGGTGTTTTTCTTTGTTGAGGTTGTTGTTGAATTTGTAGGTGATTTTCAATGTTGAGGTTGTTGTTGAATTTGTTGGTGATTTTCAATGTTGAGGTTGTTGTTCAATTTGTCGGTGTTATCAATGTTATTATCTGAACTTCTTTGCATTTTTCAATGTTGAGGTTGTTGAATTTGTTGTTATTTTTCAATGTTGTGGTTGTTGTTGAATTTTTTGGTGTTTTTCTTTGTTGAGGTTGTTGTTGAATTTGTTGGTGATTTTCAATGTTGAGGTTGTTGTTGAATTTGTTGGTGATTTTCAGTGCTGAGGTTGTTGTTGAATTTGTTGGATTTAACAATATTTTTTGTTGAACTTGTTCGTCTTTTTTAAACTTAAGGTGGTTGATGAATTTGATGGTGGTTTTCAATGTTGAGGTTGTTGAATTTGTTGGTGATTTTCAGTATTGAGGTTGTTGTTGAATTTGTTGGTGTTATCAATGTTCTTTTTTCAACTTTTTTGTACTTTTCAAAGTTGAGGTTGTTGTTTTATTTGTTCGTGATTTTCAATGTTGAGGTTGTTGTTGAATTTGTTGGTGATTTTCAACATTGAGTTTATTGTTGCACTTGTTGGTGTTATCAATGTTTTTTTGTTGAACTTGTTTGTATTTTTAAAAGTTGATGTTGTTGCTGAATTTGTTGGTGTTATTCAATGTTGAGCTTGTTGAATTTGTTGGCGTTTTTCAATGTTGAGGCTGCAGTTGAATTTATTGGTGTTTTTCATTATTGAGCTTGTTGTTGAATTTGTTGGTGTTTTTCCATGTTGAGGTTGTTGTTGAATTTGATGGTGTTTTTCAATGTTGAGTTTGTTGTTGAATTTATTGGTGTTTTTCAATGGTGAGGTTGTTGTTGAATTTGTTGTTATTTTTCTAAGTTGAGGTCATTGATTTTCTTGGTAATTTTCAACATTGAGGTTGTTGTTGAATTTGTTGGTGTGATGAATGTTTTTTTTTGGAACTTCTTTGTGTTTTTCAAAGTTGAGGTTGTTGCTGAATTTGTTGGTGATATTCTGTGTTGAGCTTGTTGAAATTGTTGGTGATTTTCAATATTGAGGTTTTTGTTGAATTTGTTGGTGTTTTACAATGTTGAGGTTGTTGTTAAATTTGTGGGTGTCATCAATGTTTGTTTTTAACTTGTTGGTACTTTTAAAATTTGACGTTGTTGTTGAAAGGTTCAATGGTGAGGATTTTGTTGATTTTTTTGGTGTTTTCATTGTTGAGGTTGCTGTTGAATTTGTTGGTGATTTTCAATATTTAGGTTGTTGTTGAATTTGTTGGTGATTTTCAAGATTGAGGTCGTGGTAGAATTTGTGGGTGTTGTCAATGTTTATTTTGTTGAACTTTTTTGTAGTTTTTACATTTGAGTTTGTTGCTGAATTTTATATTGTTTTTCAATGTTGATGTTGTTGTTGAATTTGTTGCTGATTTTCATTGTTGAGGTTACTGAATTTGTTGGTGATTTTAAATGTTGACGTTGTTGATGAATTTGTTGGTGTTATCAATGTATTTTTTTAACTTTTGTGTGTTTTTCAATGTTGAGGCTTTTAAAATTGCTGGTGATTTTCTATACTGAGGTTGTTGATGAATTTGTTGGTGATATTCAGTGTTGAGGTTGTTGTTGAATTTGTTGGTGTTTTTCAATGTTGAGGTTGTTGAATTGGTTGGTGATTTTCAATATTGAGGTTGTTGTTGAAATTGATGTTGTTATCAATGATCTTTTTGCAACTTTAATGTACTTTTAAAAGTTGAGGTTTTTGTTGGATTTTTTGCTGTTTTTCAATGTAGAGGTTGTTGTTGAAATTGTTGGTGTTATCAATATTTTTTCGGGGAACTTGTTTGTCTTTTTAAAAGTTGAGGTTGTTGAACTTGTTGGTGTTTTTAAAAGTTGAGGTCGTTGAATTTGTTGGTGATATTCAATATTGAGGTTGTTGTTGAATTTGTTGGTGTTATCAATGGTTTTTTTCGAAATTTTTTTTTCAATGTTGAGGTTGTTGTTGAATTTGTTGGTGTTATCAATGTTATTTTTTGTACTTTGTTGTATTTTTCAAAGTTGAGGTTGTTGTTGAATTTGTTGGTATTTTTCATTGTTGGGATTGTTGTTGAATTTGTTGTTATTTTTCATTGTTGAGGTTATTGTTGAATTTGTTGTCGTTTTTCATTGTTGAGGTTGTTGTTGAATTTGTTGGTGATTTTCAATATTGAGGTTGTTCTAGAATTTGTTGGTGTTATCAATGTTATTTTTTGAACTTTTTCGTATTTTTCAATTCTGAGGTTGTTGTTGAAATTGTTGGTATTTTTCAATGTTGTGGTTGTTGTTGAATTTGTTGGTGTTTTTCAATGGTGAGGTTTTTGTTGAAATTTTTGGTTATTTCATTGTTGAGTTTGTTGTTAAATTTGTTGGTGTTTTTCAATGTTGAGGTTGTTGTTGAATTTATTTTTGATTTTCAATATTGAGGTTGTAGTTCAATTTGTTGGTTTTGTCAATGTTTATTTCGTTGAAATTTTTTGTAGTTTTAAAAGTTGAGGTTGTTTCTGAATTTTTTATTGTTTTTCAATGTTGATGTTGTTGTTGAATTTGTTGGTGATATTCAGTGTTGAGGTTGCTGAATTTGTTGGTGATTTTAAATGTTGAGGTTGTTGTTGAATTGGAAAGTTTCATCAATGTTTATTTTGTTGAACTTGTTTGTATTTTTAAACGATGTGGTTGCTGTTGAATTTATTGGTGTTATCAATGTTTATATTGTTGAACTTTTCTTACTTTTAAAGGTTGAGGTTGTTGTTTAATTTGTTGGTGTTTTTCAATGTTTAAGTTGTTGTTGAATTTGTTGGTGTCATGAAGGGTTTTTTTCTTAACTTTTTTGTGTTTTTCAAATTGGAGGTTGTTGCTGGATTTGTTGGTGTTTTTCAATGTTGCGGTTGTTGTTGAATTTGTTGGTGTTTTTCAATGTTGCGGTTGTTGTTGAATTTGTTGGTGTTTTTCAATGTTGACGTTGTTGTTGAGTTTGTTGGTGTTTTTCATTGTTGCGCTTGCTGTTGGATTTTTTATTTTTTTTAAATGTTGCGGTTGTTGTTGAATTTTTTCGTGTTTTTCATTGTTGAGATTGTTTTTGAATTCGTTGTTGTTTTTCATTGTGGAGGTTGTTGTTGATTTTGTTGTCGTTTTTCTTGTTGAAGTTGTTGTTGAATTTGTTGGTGATTTTCAGTGTTGAGGTTGTTGAATTTATTGGTGATTTTAAATGTTGAGGTTGTTATTGAATTTGTTGCTGTTATCAATGTTATTTTTTACACTTTTTTGTATTATTCAATTTTGAGGTTGTTGTTGGATTTTTTGGTGTTTTTCATTATTGAGGTCGTTTTTGAATTTGTTGGTGTTTTTCAATGTTGAGGTTGTTGTTGAATTTGTTTGTGTTTTTCATAGTTGAGGTTGTTGTTGAATTTGGTGGTGTTATCAATGTTTTTTGTTAAACTTGGTTGTATTTTTAATAGTTGAGGTTTTGGTTGAATTTGTTGGTGATTTTCAATATTGAGTTTGTTGTTCAATTTGATGGTGTTATCAATGTTTTTTTTAAATTTGTTTGTATTTTTAAAAGTTGAGGCTGTTGTTGAATTTGTTTGTGTTTTTCAAAGTTTAGGTCGCTGAATTTGTTGGTGATATTCAGTGTTGAGATTGTTGAATTTATTGGTGATTTTCAATATTGAGGATGTTGTTGAATTTGTTGGCGTTCTTCAATGTTGAGGTTGTTGTTGAGATTGTTGGCGTTTTTCAATGTTGAGGTTGTTGTTGAATTTGTTGGTGTTTTTCAATGTTGACGTTGTTGAATTTGTTGGTGTTTTTCAATGTTGAGGTTGTTGTTGAATTTGTTGGTGTTATCAATGTTTTTTGTTCAACTTGTGTGTATTTTTAAAAGTTAAGGTTGTTGTTGAAGTGGTTGCTGTTTTTCAATGTTGAGATTGTTTAATTTGTTGGTGATTTTAAAAGTTGAGGTTGTTGCTGAATTCAATGGTGTTATCAATGTTTATTTTTTGAACTTTTGTGTACTTTTAAAAGTTGAGGTTGAGTTTCAATTTGTTGGTGTTTTTCATTGTTGAGGTTGTTGTTGAAATTGTTGGCGTTTTACAAAGTTGAGGTTGTTGTTGAATTTGCTGGTGTTTTTCAATGTTGAGGTTGTTGTTGAATTTGTTGATGTTTTTCATTGTTGTGGTTGTTGTTGAATTTGTTGGTGTTATCAATGTTTTTTTTGATGGACTTGTTTGTATTTTTCTAAGTTGAAGTTGTTGAATTTGTTGATGTTTTTCAATATTGAGGTTGTTGTTGAATTTGTTGGTGTTATGAATGGTTTTTTTTTGAACTTTTTTGTTTTTTTCAATGCTAATGTTGAATTTGTTGGTGATTTTGAAAATTGAGTTTGTTGTTGAATTTGTTGGTGTTATCAATGTTGAGGTTGTTGTTGAATTTATTGATGTTTTTCAATGTTAATGTTGTTGAATTTGTTGGTGATTTTCAATATTGAGTTTGTTGTTGAATTTGTTGGTGTTATCAATGTTTTTTTGTTGAACTTGTTTGTATTTTTAAAAGTTGAGGTTGTTGTTGAATTTGTTGGTGTTTTTCAATGTTGAGGTTGTTGTTTAATTTATTGGTGTTTTTCAATGTTTATGTTGTTGAATTTGTTGGTGATTTTCAATATTGAGTTTGTTGTTCAATTAGTTATTGTTATTAATGTTTTTTTTTGAGTTTGTTTGTATATTTAAAAGTTGTTTTTTGTTGAATTTGTTGGTGTTTTTCAAAGTTTAGGTCGTTGAATTTGTTGGTGATTTTCAATATTTAGCTTATTGTTGAATTTGTTGGTGTCATGAATGGTTTTTTTTTTAACTTGTTTGTGTTTTTCAAAGTTGAAGTTGTGGCGAATTTGTTGGTGATATTCAGTGTTGAGGTTGTTGAATTTGTTGGTGATTTTCAATATTGAGGATATTGTTGAATTTGTTGGCGTTTTTCAATGTTGAGGTTGTTGTTGAATTTGTTGGTGTTATGAATGTTTTTTTTCAACTTTTTTGTGTTTTACAAATTTGAGGTTGCTGTGAATTTGTCGGTGATATTCAACGTTAAAGTTGTTGAATTTGTTGGTGATTTTCAATATTGAGGTTGTTGTTGAATTTGATGGCGTTTTTCAATGTTGAGGTTGTTGTTGAATTTGTTGGTGTATTTCAATGTTGAGGTTGTTGTTGAATTTGTTGGTGTTTTTCAATGATGAGGTTGTTGAATTTGATGGTGATTTTCAAAGTTGAGGACGTTGAATTTGTTGGTGAATTTCAATATTGACGTTGTTGTTGAATTTGCTGGTGTTATCAATGGTTTTTTTTTAAACTTTTTTGTGTTTTTCAACGTTAAGGTTGTTGCTGAATTTGTTGCTGATATTCATTGTTGAGGTTGTTGAATCTGTTGGTGTTATTCAATATTGATGTTGTTGTTGAATTTGTTGGCGTTTTTCAATGTTGAGGTTGTTGTTGAATTTGTTGGTGTTTTTCAATGTTGACGTTGTTGTTGAATTTGTTGATGTTATCAATGTTTTTTGTTGAACTTGTCTGTATTTTTTAAAGTTAAGGTTGTTGTTGAAGTGGTTGGTGTTTTTCAATGTTGAGGTTGTTTATTTTTTTGGTGATTTTCAAAGTTGAGGTTTTTGCTGAATTCATTGGTGTTATCAATATTTATTTTGTTGAACTTTTTTGTACTTTTAAAAGTTGAGGCTGATTTTGCCTTTGTTGGTGTTTTTCATTGTTGAGGTTGCTGTTGAATTTGCTGGTGTTTTTCAATGTTGAGGTTGTTGTTGAATTTGTTGATGTTTTTCATTGTTGAGGTTGTTGTTGAATTTGTTGATGTTATCAATGTTATTTTTCGAACTTTTTTGTATTTTTCATGTTGAGGTTGTTGTTGCATTTGTTGATGTTTTTCAATATTGAGGTTGTTGTTGAATTTGTTGCTGTATCAATGTTATTTTTTGAACTTTTTTGTATTTTTAAAAGATGAGTTTGTTGAATTTGTTGATGTTTTTAAATGTTGATGTTTTTGAATTTGTTGGTGATTTTCAACATTGAGTTTGTTGTTGCACTTGTTGGTGTTATCAAGGTTTTTTTTTGAACTTGTTTTTATTTTTAAAAGTTGAAGTTGTTTTTTAATTTGTTGGTGTTTTTAAATATTGAGGTAGTTGGATTTGTTGGTGATGTTCAATATTGAGGTTGTTGTTGAATTTGTTGGTTTTATGAATGGTTTTTTTTGAACTTTTTTGTTTTTTTCAATGCTAATGTTGTTGAATTTGTTGGTGATTTTCAAAATTGAGTTTGTTGTTGAATTTGTTGGCGTTATCAATGTTGAGGTTGTTGTTGAATTTATTGCTGTTTTTCAATGTTAATGTTGTTGAATTTGTTGGTGATTTTCAATATTGAGTTTGTTGTTGAATTTGTTGGTGTTTTTCAATGTTGAGGTTGTTGTTGAATTTGTTGGAGTTATCAATGTTTTTTTGTTGAACTAGATTGTATTTTTAAAAGTTGAGCTTGCTGTTGAATTTTTTGGTGTTTTTCAATGTTGAGGTTGTTGAATTTATTGGTGTCTTTCAATGTTTATGTTGTTGAATTTGTTGGTGATTTTCAATATTGAGTTTGTTGTTCAATTAGTTAGTGTTATTAATGATTTTTTTTGAATTTGTTTGTATTTTTAAAAGTTGTTTGTTGTTGAATTTGTTAGTGTTTTTCAATATTGGGGATGTTGTTGAATTTGTTGGCGTTTTTCAATGTTGACGTTGTTGTTGAATTTGTTGGTGTTTTCCAATGTTGACTTTGTTGTTGAATTTGTTGGTGTTTTTCATTGTTGAGGTTGTTGTTGAATTTTGTGGTGTTATCATTGTTTTTTGTTTAACTTGTTTGTATTTTTAGAAGTTAAGGTTGTTGTTGAATTTGTTGGTGTTTTTCAATGTTGAGGTTGTTGAATTTGTTTGTGTTATTCAAAGTTGAGGTTGTTGCTGAATGTATTGGTGTTATCAATGTTTATTTTGTTGAACTTTTTTGTACTTTTAAAAGTTGAGGTTGATATTGAATTTGTTGGTGTTTTTCATTGTTGAGGTTGTCGTTGAATTTGATGGTGTTATCAATGTTCTTTTTTCAACTTTTTTGTACTTTTAAAAGTTGAGTTTGTTGTTGAATTTGTTTGTTTTTTTCAATGATGACGTTGTTGTATTGGATGGTATGTTTCAATGTTGAGTTTCTTGTTGAATTTGTTGGTGTAATCAATGTTTTTTTTGCTGAACTTGTTTGTATTTTTAAAAGTTGAGGTTGTTGTTGAATTTGTTGGTGTTTTTCAAAGTTGAGATCGTTGAATTTGTTGGCGATTTTCAATATAGACGTTGTTTTTGAATTTGTTGATGTTATCAATGGATTTTTTTGAACTTTTTTGTGTTATTCAAAGTTGAGGTTGTTGATGAATTTGTTGGTGATATACGGTGTTGAGGTTCTTGAATTTTTTGGTGATTTTCAATATTGGGGTTCTCGTTGAATTTGTTGGCATTTTTCAATGTTGAATTTTGTTGGTGATTTTCAATATTGAGGTTGTTGTTGAATTTGTTGGTGTTATTAATGTTATTTTTTTAACTTTTTTGTATTTATCAATGATGAGGTTGTTTTTGAATATTTTCTTTTATATCATTGTTGAGTTTGTTCTTGAATTTGTTGATGTTTTTCAATGTTGCGGTTGTTGTTGAATTTGTTGGTGTTATCAATGTTTTTTTTCGTTGAACTTGTATGTATTTTTAAAAGTTGAGGTTGTTGTTGAATTTGTTGCTGTTTTTCAAAGTTTAGGTCAACGTTTTTTGTATTTTTCAAAGCGGAAGTTGTTGTTGAATTTGTTGGTGTTTTTCCATGCGAGGTTGTTGTTGAATGTGTTGGTGTTTTTCAATGTTGAGGTTGTAGTTGAATTTGTTGGTGCTTTTCAATGTTGAGATTGTTGTTGAATCTGTTGGTGATTTTGAATATTGAGGTTGTTGAATTTGTTGGTGATTTTCAATATTGAGGTTGTTGTTGAATTTGTCGGTGTTTTTCAATGTTGAGGTTGTTGTTGAATTTGTTGCTGATTTTCAATATTGAGGTTGTTGTTGAATTTGTTGGTGTTATCAATTTTATTTTTTGAACTGTTTTGTATTTTTCAATGTTGAAGTTGTTGTTGAATTTGTTGGTGTTTTTCATTGTTGAGGTTGTTGTTGAATTTGTTGGTATTATCAATGTTTTTTTTTTGTTCAACTTGTTTGTATTTATTAAAGTTGAAGTTTTTGTTGAATTTGTTGGTATTTTGCAATGGAGAGGTTGTTAATGAATTTGTTGCTGATTTTCAATATTGAGGTTGTAGTTGAATTTGTTGGTATTGTCAATATTTATTTTGTTGAACATTTTTGTAGTTTTAAAAGTTGAGGTTGTTGCTGAAATTTTTTTATTGTTTTTCAATGTTGATGTTGCTGTGAATTGGATAGTGTCATCAATGTTTATTTTGTTGAACTAGTTTGTACTTTTAAAAGTTGAGTTTGTTGTTGAATTTGTTGCTGTTTTTCAATGTTGAGGTTGTTGTTGAATTTGTTGGCGCTTTTCAATGTTGAGGTTGTTCTTGAATTTGTTTTTGTTTTTCAATGCTGAGGTTGTTGTTGAATTTGTTGGTGTGTTTCAATGTTTAGGTTGTTGTTGAATTTGTTGGTATTATCAATGTTTATTTTGTTGAACTTTTTTGTATTTTTAAAAGATGAGGTTGTTGAATTTGTTGATGTTTTTAAATGTTGATGTTTTTGAATTTGTTGGTGATTTTCAACATTGAGTTTGTTGTTGAATTTGTTGGTGTTATCAAGGTTTTTTTTTTGAACTTGTTTGTATTTTTAAAAGTTGAAGTTGTTGTTTATTTTGTTGGTGTTTTTAAATATTGAGGTAGTTGGATTCGTTGGTGATTTTCAATATTGAGGTTGTTGTTGAATTTGTTGGTGTTATGAATTGTTTTTTTTTTGAACTTTTTTGTTTTTTTGCAATGCTAATGTTGTTGAATTTGTTGCTAATTTTCAAAATTGAGTTTGTTGTTGCATTTGTTGGTGTTATCAATGTAGAGGTTGTTGTTGAATTTATTGATGTTGTTCAATGTTAATGTTGTTGAATTTGTTCGTGTTATCAATGTTTTTTTTGTTGAACTTGTTTGTATTTTTAAAGTTGAGGTTGTTGTTGAATTTGTTGGTGTTTTTCAATGTTGAGGTTGTTGTTGAATTTATTGGTGTTTGTCCATGTTTATGTTGTTGAATTTGTTGGTGATTTTCAATATTGAGTTTGTTGTTCAAATAGTTATTGTTATTAATGTTTTTTAATTAAATTGTTTGTATTTTTAAAATTTGTTTGTTGCTAATTTGTTGGTGGTTTTCAAAGTTTCGGTCATTGAATTTGTTGGTGATTTTCAATATTAAGCTTATTGTTGAATTTGTTGGTTTGATGAATGGTGTTTTTTTGTACTTTTTTGTGTTTTTCAAAGTTGAAGTTGTTCCGAATTTGTTGGTGATATTCAGTGTTGAGGTTGTTGAATTTGTTGGAGATTTTCAATATTGAGGATGTTGTTGAATTTGTTGGCGTTTTTCAATATTAAGGTTGTTGTTGAATTTGTTGGCATTATGAATGTTTTTTTTCAACTTTTTTGTGTTTTTCAATTTGAGGTAGTTGCGAATTTGTCGGTGATATTCAGTGTTAAGGTTGTTGAATTTGTTGGTGTTTTTCAATGATGAGGTTGTTGTTGAATTTGTTGGTGTTTTTCATAGTTGAGGTTGTTGTTGAATTTGTTGGTATTTTTCAATGATGAGGTTGTTGTTGAATTTGTTGGTGATTTTCAAAGTTGAGGTCGTTGAATTTGTTGGTGAATTTCAATATTGACGTTGTTGTTGAATTTGCTGGTGTTTTCAATGGTTTTTTTTTAAAACTTTTTTGTGTTTTTCAACATTGAGGATGTAGCTGAATTTGTTGGTGATATTCAGTGTTGAGGTTGTTTAATCTGTTGGTGTTATCAATGTTTTTTGTTGAGCTTGTGTGTATTTTTAAAAGTTAAGGTTGTTGTTGAAGTGGTTGGTGTTTTTCAATGTTGAGGTTGTTTAATTTGTTAGTTATTTTCAAAGTTGAGGTTGTTGCTGAATTCATTGGTGTTATCAATGTTTATTTTGTTGAACTTTTTTCTACTTTTAAAAGTTGAGGTTGATTTTGAATTTGTTGGTGTTTTTCATTGTTGAGGTTGTTGTTGAATTTGTTGGTGTATCAATGTTATTTTTTGAACTTTTTTGTATTTTTAAAAATGAGGTTGTTGGATTTGTTGATGATTTTAAATGTTGATGTTTTTGAATTTGTTGGTGATTTTCAACATTGTGTTTGTTGTTGAATTTGTTGGTGTTATCAAGGTTTTTTTTTAACTTGTTTGTATTTTTAAAAGTTGAAGTTGTTGTTTAATTTTTTGGTGTTTTTAAATATTGAGGTAGTTGTTGAATTTGTTGGTGTTATGAATGGTTTTTTTTGAACTTTTTTGTTTTTTTCAATGCTAATGTTGTTGAATTTGTTGGTAATTTTCAAAATTGAGTTTGTTGTTGAATTTGTTGGTGTTATCAATGTTGAGGTTGTTGTTGAATTTATTGATGTTTTTCAATGTTAATGTTGTTGAATTTGTTGGTGATTTTCAATATTGAGTTTGTTGTTGAATTTGTGCGTGTTATCGATGTTTTTTTTGTTGAACTTGTTTGTATTTTTAAAAGTTGAGGTTGTTGTTGAATTTGTTGGTGTTTTTCAATGTTTATGTTGTTGAATTTGTTGGTGATTTTCAATATTGAGTTTGTTGTTCAATTAGTTAGTGTTATTATTGTTTTTTTTTTGAGTTTGTATTTTTAAAAGTTGTTTGTTGTTGAATTTGTTGGTGTTTTTCAAAGTTTAGGTCGTTGAATTTGTTGGTGATTTTCAACATTAAGCTTATTGTTGAATTTGTTCGTTTGATGAATGGGTTTTTTTTATACTTATTTGTGTTTTTCAAAGTTGAAGTTGTTCCGAATTTGTTGGTGATATTCAGTGTTGAGGTTGTTGAATTTGTTGGAGATTTTCAATGTTGAGGTTGTTGTTGAATTTGTTGGTGTTTTTCAATGATGAGGTTGTTGTTGAATTTTTTGGTGTTTTTCATAGTTGAGGTTGTTGTTGAATTTGTTGGTGCTTTTCAATGATGAGGTTGTTGTTAAATTTGTTGGTGATTTTCAAAGTTGAGGTCGTTGAATTTGTTGGTGAATTTCAATATTGACGTTGTTGTTGAATTTGCTGGTGTTATCAATGGTTTTTTTTAAAAACATTTTTGTGTTTTTCAACGTTGAGGTTGTTGCTGAATTTGTTGGTGATGTTCATTGTTGAGGTTGTTGAATTTGTTGGTGTTTTTCAATGTTGAGGATGTTGTTGAATTTGTTGGTGTTTTTCAATGTTGACGTTGTTGTTGAATTTGTTGGTGATTTTCATTGTTGAGGTTGTTGTTGAATTTGTTGGTGTTATCAATGTTTTTTGTTGAACTTGTGTGTATTTTTAAAAGTTAAGGTTGTTGTTGAAGTGGTTGGTGTTTTTCAATGTTGAGGTTGTTTAATTTGTTGGTGATTTTCAAAGTTTAGGTTGTGACTAAATTCATTTGGTGTTATCAATGTTTATTTTGTTGAACTTTTTTGTAATTTTAAAAGTTGTGGTTGATTTTGAAAATGTTGGTGTTTTTCATTTTTGAGGTTGTTGTTCAAATTGTTGGCATTATCAATTTTTTTTTGTTGAACTTGTTTGCATTTTTCAAAGTTTAAGTTGTTGTTGAATTTGTTGATGTCTTTCAATATTGAGGTTGTTGTTGAATTTGTTGTTGTATCAATGTTATTTTGTGAACTTTTTTGTATTTTTAAAAGATGAGGTTGATGAATTTGTTGATGTTTTTAAATGTTGATGTTTTTGAATTTGTTGGTGATTTTCAACATTGAGTTTGTTGTTGAAATTGTTGGTGTTATCAAGGTTATTTTTTTGAACTCGTTTGTATTTTTAAAAGTTGAAGTTGTTGTTTAATTTGTTGGTGTTATCAATGTTGACGTAGTTGAATTTGTTGGTGATTTTCAAAATTGAGTTTGTTGTTGAATTTGTTGGTGTTATCAATGTTGAGGTTGGTGTTGAATTTATTGATGTTTTTCAATGTTAATGTTGTTGAATTTGTTGGTGATTTTCAATATTGAGTTTGTTTTTCAATTAGTTAGTGTTATTAATGTTTTTTTTTTAATTTATTCGTATTTTTAAAAGTAGTTTGTAGTTGAATTTGTTGGTGTTTTTCAAGTTTAGGTCATTGAATTTGTTGGTGATTTTCAATTTTAAGCTTATTGTTGAACTTGTTGGTGTCATGAATGTTTTTTTGTAAAATTTTTTGTGTTTTTCAAAGTTGAAGTTGTTGCGAATTTATTGGTGATATTCAGTGTTGAGGTTGTTGAATTTGTTGGTGATTTTCAATATTGAGGATGTTGTTGAATTTGTTGGCGTTTTTCAATGTTGAGGTTGTTGTTGAATTTGTTGGCGTTTTTCAATATTAAGGTTGTTGTTGAATTTGTTTGTGTTATGAATGTTTTTTTTCAACTTTTTTGTGTTTTTCAAATATGTGGTTGTTGCAAATTTGTCGGTGATATTCAATGTTAAGGTTGTTGAATTTGTTGGTGATTTTCAATATTGAGGTTGTTGTTGAATTTGTTGGCGTTTTTAACTGTTGAGGTTGTTCTTGAATTTGTTGGTGTGTTTCAATGTTGAGGTTGTTGTTGAATTTGTTGGTGATTTTCAAAGTTGAGGTCGTCGAATTTGTTGGTGAATTTCAATATTGACGATGTTGTTGCATTTGCTGGTGTTATCAATGGTTTTTTTCAAAAAAATTTTTCTGTTTTTCAACGTTAACGTTGTTGCTGAATTTGTTGGTGATATTCAGTGTTGAGTTTGTTGAATATGTTGGTGTTTTCCAATATTGATGTTGTTGTTGAATTTGTTGGTGTTTTTCAATGTTGAGGTTGTTATTTAATTTGTTGTTGTTTTTCAATGTTGACGTTGCTGTTGAATTTGTTGGTGTTTTTCATTGTTGAGGTTGTTGTTGAATTTCTTGGTGTTATCAATGTTTTTTTTGTTGGACTTGTTTGTATTATTCAAAGTTGAAGTTGTTGTTGAATTTGTTGATGTTTTTCAATATTGAAGTTGTTGTTGAATTTGTTGTTGTATCAATGTTATTTTTTGAACTTTTTTGTATTTTTAAAAGATGAGGTTGTTGAATTTGTTGATGATTTTAAATGTTGAGGTAGTTGAATTTGTTGGTGATTTTCAACATTGAGTTTGTTGTTGAATTTGTTGGTGTTATCAAGGTTTTTTTTTTGAACTTGTTTGTATTTTTAAAAGTTGAAGTTGTTGTTTAGTTTGTTGGTGTTTTTAACTATTGAGGTAGTTGAATTTGTTGGTGATTTTCAAAATTGAGTTTGTTGTTGAATTTGTTGGTGTTATCAATGTTGAGGTTGTTGTTGAATTTATTGATGTTTTTCAATGTTAATGTTGTTGAATTTGTTGGTGATTTTCAATATTGAGTTTGTTGTTGAATTTGTTGGTGTTTTTCAATGTTGAGGTTGTTGTTGAATTTATTGGTGTTTTTCATTGTTGAGGCTGTTGTTGATTTGTTGGTGTTTTTCAATGTTGAGGTTGTTGAATTTGTTGGTGATATTCAAAGTTGAGGTTGTTGCTGAATGTATTCATGTTATCAATGTTTATTTTGTTGAACTTTTTTCTACATTTAAAAGTTGAGGTTGATTTTGAATTTGTTGGTGTTTTTCATTGTTGAGGTTTTCGTTGAATTTGTTGGCGTCTTTCAATGTTGAGGCTGTTGTTTAATTTTTTGGTGTTTTTCATTGTTCAGGTTGTTGTTGAATTTGTTGGTGTTATCAATGTTCTTTTTTCAACTTTTTTGTACTATTAAAAGTTGAGGTTGTTGTTGAATTTGTTTGTTTTTTTCAATGATGATGTTGTTGTTGAATTGGATGGTATGTTTCAATGTTGAGTTTCTTGTTGAATTTGTTGGTGTAATCAATGTTTTTTTTGCTGAACTTTTTGTATTTTTAAAAGTTGAGGTTGTTGTTGAATTTGTTGGTGTTTTTCAAAGTTGAGGTCGTTGAATTTGTTGGTGATTTTCAATATAGAGGTTGTTGTTGAATTTGTTGGCGTTTTTCAATGTTGAGGTTGTTGAATTTTGTTGGTGATTTTCAATATTGAGGTTGTTGTTGAACTTGTTGGTGTTACTAATGTTATTTTTTGAATTTTTTTGTATTTTTCAATGTTGAGGTTGTTGTTGAATATTTTCTTTTATATCATTGTTGAGCTTGGTCTTGAAGTTGTTGGTGTTTTTCAGTGTTGAGGTTCTTATTGAAGTTGTTGGTGTTTCTCAATGGTGAGGTTGTGTTGAATTTTCTGGTCTTTCCATTGTTGAGTTGGTTGTTAAATTTGTTGGTGTTTTTCAATGTTGAGGTTCTTGCATTTGTTCGTGATTTTCAACATTGAGGATGTAGTTGAATTTCTTGGTGTTCCATGTCGAGGTTGTTGTTGAATTTGTTGGTGATTTTCAATATTGAGGTTGTTGAAGTTGTTGGTGATTTTCAATATTGATGTTGTTGTTGAATTTGTTGGTGTTTTTAAATGTTGCGGTTGTTGTTGAATTTGTTGGTGTTGTTCATTGTTGAGGTTGTTGTTGAATTTGTTGGTGTAATCAATGTTTTTTTTGTTCAACTTGTTTGTATTTTATAAAGTTGAAGTTTTTGTTGAATTTGTTGGTGTTTTCATTGTTGAGGTTGTTTTTAAATTTGTTTGTGATTTTCAATATTGCGGTTGTAGTTGAATTTGTTGGTTTTGTCACTGTTTATTTTATTGAACATTTTTGTAGTTTTAAAAGTTGAGGTTGTTGTTGCATTTGATGGTGTTTTTCAAAGATGAGGTCATTGAATTTGTTGGTGAATTTCAATATTGACGTTATTGAATTTGCTGGTGTTATCAATGGTTTTTTTTTAAAACTTTTTTGTGTTTTTCGACGTTAAGTTTGTTGCTGAATTTATTGGTGATATTCAGTGTTGAGGTTGTTGAATCTGTTGGTGTTTTTCAATGTTGAGGTTGTTGTTGAATTTGTTGGTATTTTTCAATATTGAGGTTGTTGTTGAATTTGTTGGTGTTTTTTAATGGGGAGATTTTTGTTGAATTTTTTGGTGTTTTCATTGTTGAGGTTGATCGTTAATTTGTTGGTGTTTTTCAATGTTCAGGTTGTTGTTGAATTTTTTGCTGATTTTCAATGTTGCAATTGTTGTTAAATTTGTTGATGTTTTTCAATGTTGATGTTGTTGTTGAACTTGTTGGTGATATTCAGTGTTTAGGTTGGTGAATTTATTGGTGATTTTAAATGTTGAGGTTGTTGTTAAATTGGACAGTGTCATCAATGTTTATTTTGTTGAACTTGTTTGTATTTTTAAAAGTTGTGGTCGTTGTTGAATTTATTGGTTTTTTTCACTGTTCATTTTGTTTAACTTTTTTGTACTTTTACATGTTGAGGTTGTTGTTTAATTTATTGGTGTTTTTCAAAGTTGAGGTCGTTGAATTTGTTGGTGATTTTCAATATTGTGGTTGTTGTTGAATTGGTTGGTGTTTTTCAATGTTGATGTTGTTGAATTTGTTGTTGTTATCTATGTATTCTTTGGAACTGTATTGTGATTTTCAATGTTGAGGTTGTTGAATTTGCTGGTGATTTTCAATATTGAGGTTGTTGATGAATTTGTTGGTGTTATCAACATTTATTTTGTTGAACTTTTTGGTACTTTTAATAGTTGAGGTTGTTGTTGAAATTGTTTGGATTTTCAATATTGAGGTTTTTGTTGAAATTGTTGGCATTATTCAATGTTGAGGTTGTTGTTAAACTTGTTGGTGTTATCAATGTTATTTTTCGAGCTTTTTAGTATTTTTCAAAGTTGAAGTTGTTGTTGAATTTGTTGGTATTTTTCAATGTTGAGCTTGTTGTTTAATTTGTTGATGTTTTTCAATGTTGAGGTTGTTGTTGAATTTGTTGGTGTTTTTCAATGTTGAGGTTGTTGTAGAATTTGTTGGTGTTTTTCATTGTTGAGGATGTTGTTGAATTTGTTAGTGTTATCGATTTTTTTGTTGAACTTGTTTGTATTTTTAAAAGTTGAGGATGTTGTAGAATCTGTTGGTGTTTTTGAAAGTTGAGGTCGTTGAATTGGTTGGTGATTTTCAATATTGCTGTTGCTGTTGAATTTGTTGGGGTTATCAATGGTTTTTTTTGCACTTTTTTGTGTTTTTCAAAGTTGAGGTTTTTCCTGAATTTATTGATGTTATCAATGTTTATTTTGTTGAACTTTTTTGTACGTTTAAACGTTGAGGTTGATTTTGAATTTGTTGTTTGTTTTTCATTGTTGAGGTTGTTGTTGAATTTGTTGGCGGTTTTCAATGTTGAGGTTGTTGTTGAATTTCTTGGTGTTTTTCAATGGTGAGGTTGTTGTTGAATTTGTTGGTGTTTTTCAATGGTGAGGTTTTTGTTGAATTTGTTGGTGTTTTCATTGTTGAGGTTGTCGTTAAATTTGATGGTGTTATCAATATTCTTTTTTCAACTTTTTTGTACTTTTAAAAGTTGAGGTTGTTTTTGAATTAGTTGGTGATTTTCAATATAGAGGTTGTTGTTGAATTTGATGGTGTTATCAATGGTTTTTTTTGAGCTTTTTTGTGTCTTTCAAAGTTGAGGATGTTGCTGAATTTATTGGTTTTATCACTGTAAATTTTGTTGAACTTTTTTGTACTTGTAAACGTTGAGGTTGATTTTGAACGTTTTGGTGTTTTTCATTGTTGAGGTTGTTGTTGAATTGTTGGAGTTTTTCAATGTTGAGGTTGTTGTTGAATTTGTTGACGTTTTTCAATGTTGAGCTTGTTGTTGCATTTGTTGGTTTTTTTCAATGGTGAGGTTTCTGTTGAATTTGTTGGTGTTTTCATTGTTCAGGTTGTTGTTAAATTTGATGTTGTTTTTCAATGTTGAGGTTGTTGTTGAATTTGATGGTGTTATCAATGTTCTTTATTCAACTTTTTTGTACTTTTAAATGTTGAGGTTGTTGTTGAATTTGTTGGTGATTTTCAATTTTGAGGTTTTTGTTGAATTTGTTGGTGATTTTCAATATTGACGTTGTTGTTGAATTTGATGGTGTTATCAATGGTTTTTTTTGAACTTTTTTGTGTTGTTCAAAGTTGAGGTTGTTGCTGATATTATTGGTGTTATTAATTAATTATTTTGTTGAACTTTTTTGTACTTTTTAAAGTTGAAGTTGATTTTGAATTTGTTGGTGTTTTTCATTGTTGAGGTTGTTGTTGAATTTGTTGGTGATTTTTAATGTTGAGGTTGTTGTTGAATTGGACAGTGTCATCAATGTTTATTTTGTTGAACTTGTTTGTATTTTTAAAAGTTGTGGTCGTTGTTGAATTTATTGGTTTTTTTCACTGTTCATTTTGTTGAATTTTTTTGTACTTTTACATGTTGTGGTTGTTGTTTAATTTGTTGGTGTTTTTCAAAGTTGAGGTCGTTGAATTTGTTGGAGATTTTCAATATTGAGGTTGTTGTTGAATTGGTTGGTGTTTTTCAGTGTTGATGTTGTTGAATTTGTTGGTGTTTTCAATGTTTTCTTTTGAACTGTTTTGAGTTTTTCAATGTTGAGGTTGTTGAATTTGCTGGTGATTTTCAATATTGAGGTTGTTGATGAATTTGTTGGTGTTATCAATGTTTTCTTTTGAACTGTTTTGTGTTTTGCAATGTTTAGGTTGTTGAATTTGCTGGTGATTTTCAATATTGAGTTTGTTGATGAATTTGTTGGTGTTATCAATGTTATTTTTCGAACTTTTTAGTATTTTTCAAAGTTGAAGTTGTTGTTGAATTTGTTGGTATTTTTCAATGTTGAGTTTGTAGTTGAATTTGTTGGTGTTTTTCATTGTTGAGTTTGTTGTTGAATTTGTTGATGTTTTTCAATGTTGAGGTTGTTGTTGAATTTGTTGGTGTTATCAATGTTATTTTTTGAACTGTTTTGTATTTTTCAATGTTGAGGTTGTTGTTGAATTTGTTGGTGTTTTTCCATTGATGTGGATGTTGTTGAATTTGTTGGTGTTATCAATTTTTTTGTTGAACTTGTTTGTATTTTTAAAAGTTGAGGATGTTGTTGAATCTGTTGTTGTTTTTGAAAGTTGAGGTCATTGAATTGGATGGTGATTTTCAATATTGCTGTTGCTCTTGAATTTGTTGGGGTTATCAATGGTTTTTTTTGCACTTTTTTGTGTTTTTCAAAGTTGAGGTTTTTGCTGAATTTATTGATGTTATCAATGTTTATTTTGTTGAACTTTTTTGTACGTTTAAACGTTGAGGTTGATTTTGAATATGTTGGTTGTTTTTCAATGTTGAGCTTGTTGTTGCATTTTTTGGCGGTTTTCAATGTTGAGGTTGTTGTTGAATTTCTTGGTGCTGTTCATTATTGAGGTTGTTGTTGAATTTGTTGGTGTTTTCATTGTTGAGGTTGTTGTTAAATTTGATGTTGTTTTTCAAAGTTGAGGTCATTGAATTAGTTGGTGATTTTCAATATAGAGGTTGTTGTTGAATTTGTTGTTGTTATCAATGGGTTTTTTTGAACTTTTTTGTGTTTTTCAAAGTTGAGGTTGTTGATGAATTTGTTGGCGTTTTTCAATGTTGGGGTTGTTGAATTTTGTTGGTGATTTTCAATATTGAGGTTGTTGTTGAATTTGTTGGTGTTATTAATGTTATTGTTTGAACTTTTTTGTATTTTTCAATGTTGAGGTTGTTGTTGAATTTGTTGGTGATTTTCAATATTGAGGTTGTTGTTCAATTTGTTGATGTTATCAATGGCTTTTTTCAACTTTTTAGTACTTTTAAAAGTTGAGGTTGATGTTGAATTTGTTGGTGTTTTTCAATGATGAGGTTGTTGTTGAATTTGTTGGTGATTTTCAATGTTGAGGTTGTTGTTAAATTTGTTGATGTTTTTCAATGTTGATGTTGTTGTTGAACTCGTTGGTGATATTCAGTGTTTAGGTGGGTGAATTTATTGGTGATTTTAAATGTTGAGGTTGTTGTTGAATTGGATAGTGTCTTCAATGTTTATTTTGTTGAACTTGTTTGTATTTTTAAAAGTTGTGGTCGTTGTTGAATTTATTGGTGTTTTCACTGTTCATTTTGTTGAACTTTTTTGTACTTTTAAATGTTGAGGTTGTTGTTTAATTTGTTGATGTTTTTCAAAGTTGAGGTCGTTGAATTTGTTTGGGATTTTCAATATTAAGGTTGTTGTTGATTTGGTTGGTGTTTTACAATGTTGATGTTGTTGAATTTCTTGGTGTTGTCAATGTTACCTTTTGAACTGTTTTGTGTTTTTCAATGTTTAGGTTGTTGAATTTGCTGGTGATTTTCAACATTGAAGTTGTTGCTGAATTTGTTGGTGTTATCATCTTTTATTTTGTTGAACTTTATGGTACTTATAATAGTTGAGGTTGTTGTTGAAATTGTTTGGATTTTCAATAATGAGGTTGTTGTTGAAATTGTTGATGTTTTTCAATGTTGATGTTGTTGTTAAACTTGTTGGTGTTATCAATGTTATTTTTCGAACTTTTTTGTATTTTTAAAAGTTGAAGTTGTTGTTGAATTTGTTGATATTTTTCAATGTTGAGTTTGTAGTTGAATTTGTTGGTGTTTTTCAATGTTGAGTTTGTTGTTGAATTTGTTGATGTTTTTCAATGTTGAGATTGTTGTTGAATTTGTTTGTGTTTTTCCATGTTGAGGTTGTTGTTGAATTTGTTTGTGTTTTTCATTGTTGAGCATGTTGTTGAATCTGTTGTTGTTTTTGAAAGTTGAGGTCGTTGAATTGTTTGGTGATTTTCAATATTGCTGTTGCTGTTGAATTTGATGGGGTTATCAATGGTTTTTTTTGAACTTTTTTGTGTTTTTCAAAGTTGAGGTTTTTGCTGAATTTATTGATGTTATCAATGTTTATTTGGTTGTACTTTTTTGTACGTTTAAACGTTGAGGTTGATTTTGAATTTGTTGGTTGTTTTTCATTGTTGAGGTTGATGTTGAATTTGTTGGTGCTGTTCATTGTTGAGGTTGTTGTTGAATTTGTTGGTGTTTTTCAATGGTGAGGCTTTTGTTGAATTAGTTGGTGTTTTCATTGATAAGGTTGTTGTTAAATTTGATGTTGTTTTTCAATGTTGAGGTTGTTTTTGAATTTGATGGTGTTATCAATGTTCTTTTTTCAACTTTTTTGTACTTTTAAAAGTTGAGTTTGTTATTGAATTTGTTGGTGATTTTCAATACTGAGGTTGTTGAATTTGTTGGTGAATTTGAATATTGAGTTTGTTGTTGAATTTGTTGGTGAATTTCAATATTGGGGTTGTTGTTGAATTTGTTGGTATTTTTCAATGTTGCGATTGTTGTTCAATTTTTTGGTGTTTTTCATTGTTGAGGCTGTTGCTGAATTTATTGGTTTTATCACTGTTTATTTTGTTGAACTTTTTTGTACTTTTAAACGTTGAGGTTGATTTTGAATGTTTTGGTGTTTTTCATTGTTGAGGTTGTCGTTGAATTTGTTGGCGTTATTCAATGTTGAGGTTGTTGTTGAATTGGTTGGTGTTTTTCAATGTTGAGCTTGTTGTTGCATTTGTTGGTGTTTTTCAATGGTGAGGTTTTTGTTGAATTTGTTGGTGTTTTCATTGTTGAGGTTGTTGTTAAATTTGATGTTGTTTTTCAATGTTGAGGTTGTTGTTGAATCTGATGGTGTTATCAATGGTTTTTTTTGAACTTTTTTGTGTTTTTCAAAGTTGAGGATGTTGCTGAATTTATTGGTTTAATCACTGTTTATTTTGTTGAACTTTTTGTACTTTTAAACGTTGATGTTGATTTTGAATGTTTTGTTGTTTTTCATTGTTGAGGTTGTTGTTAAATTTGATGTTGTTTTTCAATGTTGAGGTTGTTGTTGAATTTGATGGTGTTATCAATGTTCTTTTTATAACTTGTTTGTACTTTTGAAAGATGAGGTTGTTGTTGAATTTGTTGGTGAATTTCAATATTGAGGTTATTGTTGAATTTGTTGGTGATTTTCAATATTGACGTTGTTGTTGAATTTGATGGTGTTATCAATGGTTTCTTTTGAACTTTTTTGTGTCTTTCAAAGTTGAGGTTGTTGCTGAAATTATTGGTGTTTTCAATTATTTATTTTGTTGAACTTTTTTGTACTTTTTTAAGTTGAAGTTGATTTTTAATTTGTTGGTGTTTTTCATTTTTGAGGTTGTTGTTGAATTTTTTGGTGATTTTAAATGTTGCGGTTTTTGTTGAATTGGACAGTGTCATCAATGTTTATTTTGTTGAACTTATTTGTACTTTTAAATGTTGAGGTTGTTGTTTAATTTGTTGATGTTTTTCAAAGTTGACGTCGTTGAAATTGTTGGTGATTTTCAATATTGAGGTTGTTGTTGAATTTGTTGGTTTTTTTCAATGTTGATGCTGTTGAATTTGCTGTGGATTTTCAATATTGAGGTTGTTATTGAAATTGTTGGCGTTTTTTAACGTTGAGGTTGTGTTGAACTTGTTGGCGTTATCAATGTTATTTTTTGAAATTGAAGTTGATGTTGAATTTGTTGGTATTTTTCAATGTTGAGGGTGTTGTTGAATTTGTTGGTGTTTTTCATTGTTGAGTTTGTTGTTGAATTTGTTGGTGTTATCAATGTAATTTTTTGATCTGTTTTCTATTATTGAATGTTGAAGTTGTTGTTGAATTTGTTAGTGCGTTTCAATGTTGAGCTTGTTGTTGAATTTGTTGGTGATTTTCAATATTGAGGTTGTTGAATTTGTTGGTGATTTTCAATATTGAGTTTGTTGTTGAATTTGTTGGTGTTTTTCAATGTTGAGGTTGTTGTTGAATTTGTTGGTGTTATCAATGTTATTTTTTGAACTGTTTTGTATTTTTCAATGTTGAGGTTGTTGTTGAATTTGTTGGTATTTTTCAATGTTGCGATTGTTGTTCTATTTTTTGGTGTTTTTAATTGTTGAGGCTGTTGTTGAATTTGTTGGTGTTTTTCATTGTTGAGGATGTTGTTGAATTTGTTGGTGTTATCAATTTTTTTGTTGAACTTGTTTGTATTTTTAAAAGTTGAGGATGTTGTTGAATTTGTTGGTGTTTTTCAAAGTTGAGGTCGTTGAATTGGTTGGTGATTTTTAATATTGCTGTTGCTGTAGAATTTGTTGGGGTTATCAATGATTTTATTTGAACTTTTTTGTGTTTTTCAAAGTTGAGGTTTCTGCAGAACTTATTGATGTTATCAATGTTTATTTTGTTGAGCTTAATTGTAATTTTAAAGGTTGAGGTTGATTTTAAATTTGTTGGTTGTTTTTCATTGTTGAAGTTGTTGTTGAATTTTTTGTTGCTGTTCATTGTTGAGGTTGTTGTTGATTTTGTTGGTGTTATCAATGTTTTTTTTTCAACTTTTTTGTACTTTTAAAAGTTGAGGTTATTGTTGAATTTGTTGGTGTTTATCACTGATGAGGTGGTTGTTGAATTTGTTGGTGATTTTAAATATTGAGGTTGTTGTTCAATTTGGTGGTGTTATCAATGGCTTTTTTCAACTTTTTAGTGCTTTTAAAAGTTCAGGTTGTTGTTGAATTGGTTGGTGTTTTTCAATGATGAAGTTCTTGTTGAATTTGTTGGTGTTTTTCAATGTTGAGGTTGTTGTTGAATATTGTTGGTGATTTTCAATGTTTTTTTGTTGAACGTGGTTGTAATTTTAAAAATTGAGGTTGTTCTTGAATTTGTTGGTGTTTTTCAAAGTTCAGGTTGTTTTTGAATTTGTTGGTGATTTTCAATATTGAGTTTATTGTTGAACTTGTTGGAGTTATCAATGTTTTTTTTGTTGAACTTGTTTGTATTTTTAAAAGTTGAGGTTGTTGTTGAATTTATTGGTGTTTTTCAATGTTGAGGTTGTAGTTGAATTTGTTGGTGTTGTCAATGTATATTTTGTTGAACTTTTTTGTAGTTTTAAAATTTGAGGTTGTTGTTGAATTTATTGGTGTTTTTCAATGTTGAGGTTGTAGTTGAATTTGTTGGTGTTGTCAATGTATATTTTGCTGAACTTTTTTGTAGTTTTAAAATTTGAGGTTGTTGCTGAATTTTTAAATTGTTTTTCAATGTTGATGTTGTTGAATTTCTTTGTGTTTTTCAGTGTTGAGCTTGCTGAATTTCTTGGTGATTTTAAATGTTTTGATTGTTGTTGAATTGGATAGGGTCATCAATGTTTATATTGTTGAATTTGTTTGTATTTTTAAAAGTTGTGGTTCTTCTGGAATTTATTGGTATTATCAATGTTTACTTTGTTGAACTTTTTTGTAGTTTTAAATGTTGAGGTTGTTGTTTAATTTGTTGGTGTTTTTCAAAGTTGAAGTCGTTGAATTTGTTGGTGAATTTGAATATTGAGGTTGTTGTTGAATTTGTTGGTGTTATGAATGTTTTATTTTAAAAACTTTTTTGTGTTTTTAAAAGTTGACGTTGTTGCTGATTTTGTTGGTGATTTTCAATATTGAGGTTGTTGTTGAATTTGTTGGCGTTTTTCAATGTTGAGGTTATTGTTTAATTTGTTGGTGTTATCAATGTTATTTTTTGAACTTTTTTGTATTTTTCAATGCTGAGGTTGTTGTTGAATTTGTTGGTATTTTTCAATGTTGCGGTTATTGTTGAATTTTTCGCTATTTTTCATTTTTGAGGTTGTTGTTGAACATGTTTGTATTTTTATAAGTTAAGGATGTTGTTGAATTTGTTGAGGTTGTTGATTTTGTTGGTGTTGAATATGTTGAGGTTGTTGAATTTGTTGGTGTTTTTCAATGTTGAGGTTGTTTTTGAATTTGTTGGTGATTTTCAATATTGAGTTTGTTGTTGAATTTGTTGGAGTTAGCAATGTTTTTTTTGTTAAACTTGTTTGTATTTTTATAAGTTGAGGTTGTTGTTTAATTTGTAGGTGTTATCATAGTTGAGGCCTTTGAATTTGTTGGTGATTTTCAATATTGTGGTTGTTGTTGAATTTGTAGGTGTTTTGAATGTTTTTTTTAAACGTTTTTGTGTTTTTCAAAGTTAAGGTTGTTGCTGAATTTGTTGGTGATATTCAGTGTTGAGGTTGTTGAATTTGTTGGTGATTTTGAATATTGAGCTTGTTGTTGAATTTGTTGGTGTTTTTCAATGTTGAGGTTGTTGTTGAATTTGTTGGTGTTTTTCATTGTTGAGGTTGTTGTTGAATTTGTTGGTGTTTTTCATTGTTGAGGTTGTTGTTGAATTTGTTGGTGTTTTTCATTGTTGAGGTTGTTGTTGAATTTGTTGGTGTTATCAATGTTTTTTGTTGAACTTGTTAGTATTTTAAAAAGTTGAGGTTGTTGTTGAAATGGTTTGTGATATTCAGTGCTGAGGATGTTGAACTTGTTGGAGATTTTCAATATTGAGGTTGTTGAATTTGTTGTCGTTTTTCAATGTTCAGGTTGTTGTTGAATTTTTTGGTGTTTTTCATTGTTGAACTTGTTTGTATTTTTAAAAGTTAAGGATGTTGTTGAACTTGTTGGTGTTATCAATGTTTTCTTTTGAACTGTTTTGTGTTTTTCAATGTTGAGGTTGTTGAATTTGCAGGTGATTTTCAATATTGAGGATGTTGATGAATTTGTTCGTGTTATCAACGTTTATTTTGTTGAACTTTTTTGTACTTTTCAAAGTTGAGGTTATTGTTGAATCTGTTGGGATTTTCAATATTGAGCTTGTTGTTGAAATTGTTGGCGTTTTTCCATGTTCAGATTGTTGTTGAATTTGTTGGTGCTTTTCAACGTTGAGCTTGTTGTTGAATTTGTTGGTGATTTTCAATATTGAGGTTGTTGCTGAATTTGTTGGTGGTTTTCTAAGTTTAGGTCGTTGAATTTGTTGGTGATTTTCGATATTAAAGTTGTTGGTGTTATGAATGGTTTTTTATTTCATTTTTGTGTCTTTCAAAGTCGAGGTTGTTGCGAATTTGTTGTTGATATTCATTGTTGAAGTTGTTGAATTTGTTGGTGATTTTCAATGTTGAGGTTGTTGTTGAATTTGTTGGTGTTTTTCAAAGTTGAGGTCGTTGAATTTGTTGGTGATTTTCAATGTTGAGGTTGTTGTTGAATTTGTTGTTGATTTTCAATATTGAGGTTGTTGTTAAATTTGTTGGTGTTATGAATATTTTATTTTGAACTTTTTGTGTTTTTCAATGTTGATGTTGTTGAATAAGTTGGTGATTTTCAATATTGAGTTTGTTGTTTAATTTGTTGGTGTTATCAATGTTATTTTTTGTTGAACTTGTTTGTATTTTTAAAAGTTGAGGTTGTTGTTGAATTTGTTGGTGTTCTGAATGTTTTTTTTTTACTTTTTTGTGTTTTTCAACGTTGAGGTTGTTGCGAATTTGTTGGTGATATTCATTGTTAAAGTTGTTGAATTCTTTGGTGATTTTCAATGTTGAGGTTGTTGTTGAATTTGTTGGCGTTTTTCAATGTTGAGGTTGTTGTTGAATTTGTTGGTATTTTTCAAAGTTGAGGTCGTTGAATTTGGTGGTGATTTTCAATACTAAGGTTGTTGTTGAATTTGTTGGTGTTATTAATGGTTATTTTTGAACTTTTTTGTGTTTTTCAATGTTGAGGTCGTTGAATTTGTTGGTGATTTTCAATATTGAGGTTGTTGTTGAATTTGTTGGTGTTTTACAATGTTGAGATTATTGTTGAATTTATTGGTGTTTTCAATGTTGAGGTCATTGAATTTGTTGGTGATTTTCAATATTAAGGTTTTTGTTGATTTTGTTGTTGTTATGACTGTTTTTTTTAAACTTTTTTGTGTTTTTCAAAGTTGAGGTTGTTGTGAATTTGTTCGTGATATTCAGTGTTGAGGTTGTTTAATGTGTTGGTGATTTTCAATATTGAGGTTGTAGTTGAATTTGTTGGCGTTTTTCTATGTTGAGGTTGTTGTTGAATTTGTTGGTGTTTCTCAATATTGAGGTTGTTGTTGAATTTGTTGGTGTTATGAATGGTTTTTTTAAACTTTTTTATGTTTTTCAAAGTTGAGGTTGTTGCTGATTTTGCTGGTGATATTCATTGTTGAGGTTGTTGAATTTGCTGGTGATTTTCAATACTGAGGTTGTTGATGAATTTGTTGGCGTTTTTCAATGTTGAGGTTGTTGTTGAATTTGTTGGTGTTATGAATGTTTTATTTTGAACTTTTTTGTGTTTTTCAAAGTTGAGGTTGTTGAATTTGTTGGTGACTTTCAATATTGAGGTTGTTGTTGAATTTATTGATGTTTTTCCAAGTTGATGTCGTTGAATTTGTTGTTGATTTTCAATATTGAAGTTTTTTTTGTTGAAATTGTTTGTATTTTTAATAGTTGTGGTTGTTGCTGAATTTCTTGGTGGTTTTCAAAGTTTAGGTCGTTGAATTTGTTGGTGATTTTTGATATTAAAGTTGTTCGTGTTATGAATGTTTTTTTTTACTTTTTTGTGTTTTTAAAAGTCGAGGTTGTTGCGAATTTGTTGTTGATATTCATTGTTGAGGTTGTTGAATTTGTTGGTGATTTTCAATATTGAGGTTGTTGTTGAATTTGTTGTTGATTTTCAATATTGAGGTTGTTGTTTAATTTGTTGGTGTTATCATTGTTATTTTTGTTGAACTTGTTTGTATTTTTAAAAGTTGAGGTTGTTGTTGAATTTGTTGGCGTTTTTCAAGGTTGAGGTCATTGAATTTGTTGGTGATTTTCAATATTGAGGTTCTTGTTGAATTTGTTGATGTTATGAATGGTTTTTATTTAACTTTTTTGTTTTTTTCAATGTTGATGTTGTTGAATTTGTTTGTGATTTTCGAATTTGAGTTTGTTGTTGAATCTTTTGGTGTTATCAATGTTGAGGTTGTTGTTGAATTTATTGATGTTTTTCCAAGTTGATGTCGTTGAATTTGTTGGTGATTTTCAATATTGAGGTTGTTGTTGAATTTGTTGGTGTTATCAATGGTTTTTTTTTAACTTTTTTGTGTTTTTCAAAGTTGTGGATTTTGCTGAATTTATTGGTGTTATCAATGTTTATTTTGTTGAACTTTTTTGTACTTTTAAAAATTGAGGTTGATTTTGAATTTGTTGTTGATATTCATTGTTGAGGTTGTTGAATTTGTTGGTGATTTTCAATGTAGAGGTTGTTGTTGAATTTGTTGATGTTATGAATGCTTTTTTTTTAACTTTTTTGTTTTTTTCAATGTTGCTGTTGTTGAATTTGTTGGTCATTTTCAATATTGAGTTTGTTGTTGAATTTGTTGTTGTTATGAATCGTTTTTTTTGAACATTTTGTGTTTTTCAAAGTTGAGATTGTTGCAAATTTGTTTGTGATATTCAGTGCTGAGGTTGTTGAATCTTTTGGTGATTTTCAATATTGAGGTTGTTGTTGAATTTGTTGGCGTATTTCAAAGTTGAAGTCGTTGAATTTGTTGTTGATTTTCAATATTTAGGCTGTTGTTAAATATGTTTGTGTTATGATTGTTTTTTTTTTAACTTTTTGTGTATTTCAATGTTGATGTTGTTGAATTTGTTGGTGATTTTCAATATTGAGTTTGTTGTTTAATTTGTTGGTGTTATCAATGTTATTTTTGTTGAGCTTTTTTGGACTTTTAAATGTTGAGGTTGATTTTAAATTTGTTGGTGTTTTTCAAAGTAGAGGTCGTTGAATTTGTTGGTGATTTTCAATATTGAGGTTGTTGTTGAATTTGTTGGTGTTTTTCAATATTGAGGTTGTTGTTGAATTTGTTGGTATTTTTCAAAGTTGAGGTCGTTGAATTTGTTGGTGATTTTCAATATTAAGGTTGTTGTTGAATTTGTTGGTGTTATGAAAGTTTTTTTTTGAACTTTGTTTCGTTTTTCCAAGTTGAGGTTGTTGCGAATTTGTTGGTGATATTCAATGTTGAGGTTGTTGAATTTGTTGGTGATTTTTAATATTGAGGTTGTTGTTGAATTTGTTGGTGTTATCAATGTTTTTTTGTTGAATTTGTTTGTATGTTTAAAAGTTGAGGTTGTTGTTGAATTTGTTGGTATTATGAATGGTTTTTAAAAAAAATTTTTTTTTCAAAGTTGAGGTTGTTGCGAATTTGCTGGTGATATTCAATGTTGAGGTTGATGAATTTGTTGGTGATTTTCAATATTGAGGTTGTTGTTCAATTTGTTGGTGTTTTTCAATGTTGAGTTTGTTGTTGAATTTATTGGTATTTTTCAATGTTGAGGTTGTTGAATTTGTTGGTGATTTTCAATATTGCGTTTGTTGTTGAATTTGTTGGTGTTATCAATGTTTTTTGTTGACCTTGTTTGTAATTTTAACAGTTAAGGTTCTTTTTGAATTTGTTGGTGTATTAAAATGTTGAGATTTTTGAATTTGTTGCTGATTTTCAAAGTTGAGTTTGTTGCTGAATTTATTGGTGTTATCAATGTTTATTTTGTTGAACATTTTTGTACTTTTAAAAGTTGAGTTTGATTTTGAATTTGTTGGTGTTTTTCATTGTTGAGGTTTTTTTTGAATTTGTTGGCATTTTCCAATGTTGAGATAGTTGTTGAATTTGTTGGTTTTTTTCAATGTTGAGGTTGTTGTTGAATTTTTTGTTGTTTTTCATTGTTGAGGTTGTTGTTGAATTAGTTGGTGTTATCAATGTTTTTTTTGTTGAACTTTTTTATATTTTTCAAAGTTGAATGTGTTGTTGAATTTGTTGGTGTTTTTCAATATTGAGGTTGTTGAATTTGTTGGTGTTTTTCAAAGTTGAGGTTTTTGAATTTGTTGGTGATTATGAATATTGAGGTTTTTGTTGAATTTGTTGGGATTTTCAACATTGAGGTTGTTGATTAAATTGTTGGCGTTTTTCAATGTTGAGGTTGTTGTTGCTATTGTTGATATTTTTCAATGTTGAAGTTGTTGTTGAATTTGTTGGTGTTTCTCAATATTGAGGTTGTTGTTGAATTTTTTGGTGTTCTGAATGTTTTTTTCTTTAACTATTTTGTCTTTTTCAAAGTCGAGGTTGTTGCTGAATTTGTTGGTGATACTCAGTGTTGAGCTTGTTGAATCTGTTGCTGTTTTTCAATGTTGTGGTTGTTGTTGAATGTGTTGTTGTTATCAATGTTATTTTTTGAACATTTTTGTATTTTTGAAAGCTGAGGTTGTTGCTGAATTTGTTGGTGTTTTTCAATGTTGAGGTTGTTGAATTTGTTGGTGATTTTCAATATTGCGCTTGTTGCTGAATTTGTTGGTGTTATGAATGGTTTTTTTGAACTTTTTTGTGTTTTTCAATCTTGAGGTTGTTGCTGAATTTCTTGGTGATTTTCAATGTTGAGGTTGTTGAATTTGTAGGAGATTTTCAATATTGCGGTTGTTGTTGAATTTGTTGGCGTTTTTCAATATTCAGTTTGTTGTTGAATTTTTTGGCGTTTTTCATTATTCAGGTTGTTGAATTTGTTGGTGTTTTTCAATATTCAGTTTATTGTTGAATTTGTTGGCGTTTTTCAATATTCAGTTTGTTGTTGAATTTGTTGGCGTTTTTCATTATTCAGGTTGTTGAATTTGTTGGCGTTTTTCAATATTCAGGTTGTTGTTGAATTTGTTGGCGTTTTTCAATATTCAGGTTGTTGTTGAATTTGTTGGTGATATTCAGTGTTGAGGTTGTTGAATATTTTGGTGATTTTCAATATTGAGGTTGTTGTTGAATTCGTTGGTGATTTTCAACATTGAGTTCCTTGTTGAATTTTTTGGTGTTATCAATGTTTTTTGTTGAACTTGTTTGTATTTTTTAAAGTTGATGATGTTGAATTTGTTGGTGTTTTTCAATGTTGAGGTTGTTGCTGAATTTGTTGGTGATGTTCAGTGTTGAGGTTGTTGAATTTGTCAGTGATTTTCAATATTGAGGTTGTTGTTAAATTTGTTGGTGTTATCAATGTTTATTTTGTTTACTTTTTTGTACTTTTAAAAGTTGAGGTTGTTGTTGAAATTGTTGGAATTTTTCAATGTTGAGTTTGTTGTTGGTATTGTTGATGATTGTCAATATTGAGGCTGTTCTTGAATATGTTTGTGTTATCAATGTTATTTTTTTGAAACTTTTTGTATTTTTCAAAGTTGAAGTTGTTGTCGAATTAGTTGTTATTTTTCAATATTGAGGTTGTCGTTGAATTTGTTGGTGTTATCAATGTTATTTTTTGAAATTTTTTGTATTTTTGAACATTGAGGTTGTTGTTGAATTTGTTGTTGTTTTTCAATGTTGAGGTTGATGTTGAATTTGTTGGTGTTTTTCAAAGTTCAGGTCGTTGAATTTGTTGGTGATTTTCAATATTGAGGTTGTTGTTGAATTTGTTGGTGTTCTGAATGATTTTTTTGAACTTTTTTGTGTTTTTCAAATTTGAGGTTGTTGCTGAATGTGTTGGTGATATTCAGTGTTGAGGCTGTTGAATTTGTTGGTGTTTTTCAATGTTGTGGTTGTTGTTCAAAATGTTGGTGTTTTTCAATGTTGAGGTTGTATTTGAATTTGTTGGTGCATTTCAATGTTGAGGTTGTTGAATGTATTGGTGTTTTTCAATGATGAGGTTGTTGTTCACTTTGTTGGTGTTTTTCAATGTTGTGGTTGTAGTTGAATTTGTTGGTGCTTTTCAATGTTGAGGTTGTTGAATTTATTGGTGTTTTCAATGATGAGGTTGTTGTTCAATTTGTTGGTGTTTTTCAATGTTGAGATCATTGAAATTGTTGGTGATTTTCAATATTGAGGTTGCTGTTGAATTTGTTTGTATTTTTCAAAGTTGAGGTCGTTGAATTTGTTGGTGATTTTCAATATTAAGGTTGTTGTTGAATTTGTAGGTGTAATGAAGGTTTTTTTTTGAACTTTTTTGCGTTTTTCAAAGTTGAGGTTGTTGCGAATTTGTGGGTGATTTTTAATGTTGAGGTTGTTGTTGAATTTGTTGGTGTTATCAATGTTTTTTTGTTGAATTTGTTTGTATGTTTAAAAGTTGAGGTTGTTGTTGAATTTGTTGGTGTTTTTCAAAGTTCAGGTCGTTGAATTTGCCTGTGATTTTCAATATTAAGGTTGTTGTTGAATTTGTTGGTGTTTTAACTTGTTGAGGTTGTTGTTGAATTTGTTGGTGTTATCAATGTTTTTTTGTTGAATTTGTTTGTATGTTTAAAAGTTGAGGTTGTTGTTGAATTTGTTGATGTTTTTCAAAGTTGAGGTCGTTGAGTTTGATGAAGATTTTCAATATTGAGGTTGTTGTTGATTTCGTTGGTGTTATGAATGGTTTTTTTTTAAACTGTATAAACAGTGCCCCATCATAAACCCTATTTAAACAGTGCCCCCATCATAAACACTATATAAACAGTGCCCACGTCATAAACACTATATAAACAGTGCCCCCATCATAAACACTATATAAACAGTGCCCCCATCATAAACACTATTTAAACAGTGCCCCCATCATAAACACTATATAAACAGTGCCCCATCATAAACCCTATTTAAACAGTGCCCCCATCATAAACACTATTTAAACAGTGCCCCCATCATAAACACTATATAAACAGTGCCCCATCATAAACCCTATTTAAACAGTGCCCCCATCATAAACACTATTTAAACAGTGCCCACATCATAAACACTATTTAAACAGTGCCCACATCATAAACACTATATAAACAGTGCCCACATCATAAACACTATATAAACAGTGCCCCCATCATAAACTCTATTTAAACAGTGCCCCATCATAAACACTATATAAACAGTGCCCCCATCATAAACTCTATTTAAACAGTGCCCACATCATAAACACTATATAAACAGTGCCCACATCATAAACACTATATAAACAGTGCCCCCATCATAAACTCTATTTAAACAGTGCACCATCATAATCACTATTTAATCAGTGCTCCATTAAAGCAGTTTAAATAGTGTTAATGATGGGGTACTGTTTATATTCTGTTTTTGATTGGGCACTGTCTATATAGTGTTGTTTAAATAGTGTTGGGACCAGAATTTAAAGTCAGTCCTGGGACAGTGCACAGCAAATTGTTGGCGCCATAATTTAAAGTCAATCCTGGGGCAATGCATAGCACAGCAATGGGGCTATAATTTAAAGCCAGTCAACGGACAGTGCACAGCACAGAGATGGGGACAGAATTTCAATTCAGTCCTGGGACAGTGCACATCACTGTTTAAATAATGTTTATGAAGGGCACTGTTTATATAGTGTTTATGATGGGGGCACTGTTTATATAGTGTTTATGATGGGTCACTGTTTATATAGTGTTTATGATGGGGGCACTGTTTATATAGTGTTTATGATGGGGGCACTGTTTAAATAGTGTTCATGATGGGGGCACTGTTTAAATAGTGTATATGATGGGGGCACTGTTTAAATAGTGTTTATGATGTGGGCACTGTTTATATAGAGTTTATGAAGGGGGCACTGTTTAAATAGTGTTTATGATGGGGGCACTGTTTATATAGTGTACATGATCGGGGCACTGTTTAATTAGAATTTATGATGGGGGCACTGTTTATATAGTGTTTATGATGGGGTCACTGTTTATATAGTGTTTATGATGGGGCAATGTTTATATAGTGTTTATGATGGGGGCACTGTTTAAATAGTGTTTATGATGGGGCACTGTTTATATTGTATTGATGATGGGGGCACTGTTTATATAGTGTTTATGATGGGGCAATGTTTATATAGTGTTTATGATGGGGGCACTGTTTAAATAGTGTTTATGATGGGGCACTGTTTAATTAGAATTTATGATGGGGGCACTGTTTATATAGTGTTTATGATGGGAGCCCTGTTTATATAGTGTTTATGATGGGGGCACTGTTTAAATAGTGTTTATGATGGGGCACTGTTTAAATAGTGTTTATGATGGGGGCACTGTTTAAATAGTGTTTATGATGGGAGCCCTGTTTATATAGTGTTTATGATGGGGCACTGTTTAAATAGTGTTTATGATGGGGGCACTGTTTATATAGTGTTTATGATGGGGGCACTGTTTAAATAGTGTTTATGATGGGGGCTCTGTTTAAATATTGTTTATGATGGGGGCACTGTTTATATAGTGTTTATGATGGGGGCACTGTTTAAATAGTGTTTATGATGGGGGCTCTGTTTAAATATTGTTTATGATGGGGGCACTGTTTATATAGTGTTTATGATGGGGCACTGTTAAATAGTGTATATGATGGGGCACTGTTTAAATAGTGTTTATGATGGGGCACTGTTTATATAGTGTTTATGATGGGGCACTGTTTGTACAGGGTTTATGATGGGTAACATTTTAAAGACTGTAAATGATGGAGCACTATTTAAATATTGTTTATGATGGGGGCACTGTTTAAATAGTGCTTATGATGGGGCACTGTTTATATAGTGTTAATGATGGGGCACTGTTTATATAGTGTTTATGATGGGGGCACTGTTTAAATGATGTTTATGATGGGGGCACTGTTTAAATAATGTCGATGATGGGGCACTTTTTAAATAGTGCTTATGATGGGGCACTGTTTATATAGTGTTAATGATGGGGCACTGTTTATATAGTGTTTATGATGGGGGCACTGTTTAAATAGTGTTTATGATGGGGCACTGTTTAATTAGAATTTATGATGGGGGCACTGTTTATATAGTGTTTATGATGGGAGCCCTGTTTATATAGTGTTTATGATGGGGGCACTGTTTAAATAGTGTTTATGATGGGGCACTGTTTAAATAGTGTTTATGATGGGGGCACTGTTTAAATAGTGTTTATGATGGGAGCCCTGTTTATATAGTGTTTATGATGGGGCACTGTTTAAATAGTGTTTATGATGGGGGCACTGTTTATATAGTGTTTATGATGGGGGCACTGTTTAAATAGTGTTTATGATGGGGGCTCTGTTTAAATATTGTTTATGATGGGGGCACTGTTTATATAGTGTTTATGATGGGGGCACTGTTTAAATAGTGTTTATGATGGGGGCTCTGTTTAAATATTGTTTATGATGGGGGCACTGTTTATATAGTGTTTATGATGGGGCACTGTTAAATAGTGTATATGATGGGGCACTGTTTAAATAGTGTTTATGATGGGGCACTGTTTATATAGTGTTTATGATGGGGGCACTGTTTAAATAGTGTTTATGATGGGGGCTCTGTTTAAATATTGTTTATGATGGGGGCACTGTTTATATAGTGTTTATGATGGGGGCACTGTTTATATAGTGTTTATGATGGGGGCTCTGTTTAAATATTGTTTATGATGGGGGCACTGTTTATATAGTGTTTATGATGGGGCACTGTTAAATAGTGTATATGATGGGGCACTGTTTAAATAGTGTTTATGATGGGGCACTGTTTATATAGTGTTTATGATGGGGCACTGTTTATATAGTGTTTATGATGGGGCACTGTTTGTACAGGGTTTATGATGGGTAACATTTTAAAGACTGTAAATGATGGAGCACTATTTAAATATTGTTTATGATGGGGGCACTGTTTATATAGTGTTAATGATGGGGCACTGTTTATATAGTGTTTATGATGGGGGCACTGTTTAAATGATGTTTATGATGGGGGCACTGTTTAAATAATGTCGATGATGGGGCACTTTTTAAAGAGTGTTTATGATGGGGGCACTGTTTATATAGTGTTTATGATGGGGGCACTGTTTATAGAGTGTTTATGATGGGGGCACTGTTTAAATAGTGTTTATGATGGGGGCACTGTTTAAATAGTGTTTTTGTTGGGGGCACTGTTTATATAGTGTTTATGATGGGGGCACTGCCCACACCACTCCCGCAGCTCTACACCACAACCCACACCAGTCCCACAGCACTACACCACACCCCACACCACTCCCACAGCGCTACAGCACTGCCCACACCACTCCCGCAGCTCTACACCACAACCCACATCAGTCCCACAGCGCTACAGCACTGCCCACACCACTCCCACAGCACTGACCGCTGCCAACACCACTCCCACAGCGTTACACCACAGCCCTCACCACTCCCACAGCGCTACACCACTGCCCACACCACTCCAACAGCAATACACCATTGCCCACACCACTCCTACAGCGCTACACCACTGCCCACACCACTCCCATAGCACTACACCACTGCCCACACCAGTCCCAGAGCGCTACACCACTGCCCACACCACTCCCGCCGCATTTAACCAATGCCCACACCACTCCCACAGCACTACACCACTGCCCACAACAATCCCACAGCCCTACACCACTGCCCACACCACTCCCACAGCGCTACACCACTGCCCACACCACTCCCACAGCACAACACCCTGGCAACACCACTCCCACTGCTCTACACTACTGCCCACACCACTCCCACAGCGCTACACCACTGCTCACACCACTTCCACAGCGCTATAACACTGTCCACACCACTCCCACAGCACTACACCACTGCCCACACCACTCCCACAGTGCTACACCACTGCCCACATCACTCCCACAGCGTTACACAGCTGCCCACACCACTCCCACAGCGTTACACCACTGCCCACACCACTCCCACAGCGCTACACCACTGCCCACACCACTCCCACAGCGTTACACAGCTGCCCACACCACTCCCACAGTACTAGACCACTGCCCACACCAATCCCACAGCACAACACCACTGCCCACACCAATCCCACAGCACTACACCACTGCCCACACCACCCTCACAGCCCTACACCACTGCTCACACCACTCCCACAGCACAACACCACTGCCCACACCACTCCCACAGCCCTACACCACTGCTCACACCACTCCCACAGCACAACACCACTGCCCACACCACTCCCACAGCGCTACACCACTGCCCACACCACTCCCACAGCGCTACACCACAACCCACACTACTCCCACAGCACCACACCTCTGCCCACACCACTCCCACAGCACCACACCACTGCCCACACCACTCCCACAGCACTACACCACTGCCCACACCACTCCCACAGCACAACACTGATGCCCACACCACTCCCACAGCGCTACAACACTGACCACACCACTCCCACAGTGCTACACCACTGCCCACACCACTCCCACAGCGCGACACCACTGCCCACACCACTCCCACAGCGCTACACCACTGCCCTCACTAGTCCCACAGCGCTACACCACTGCCCACACCACTCACGCCGCATTTAACCACTGCCCACACCACTCCCATAGAGCTACACCACTACACACAACACTCCCACAGCGCTAGACGAATGCCCACACCACTCCCATAGAGCTACACCACAACGCACAACACTCCCACAGCGCTACACCACTGCCCACACCAGTCCCAGAGCACTACACAACTGACCACAACACTCCCACAGCGCTTGACCACTGCCCACACCAATCCCAAAGCGCTACACCACAACCCACACCACTCCCACAGCACTAGACCACTGCGCACACCACTCCCACAGCGCTACACCACTACCCACACCACTCCCGCCGCATTAAACCAATGCCCACACCACTCCCACAGCACTGACCACTGACAACACCAGTCCCATAGCGCTACAACACTGCCCACACCACTCCCACAGCGCTACACCACTACCCACACCACTCCCGCCGCATTAAACCAATGCCCACACCACTCCCACAGCACTGACCACTGACAACACCAGTCCCATAGCGCTACAACACTGCCCACACCACTCCCACAGCGCTACAACACTGCCCACACCACTCCCACAGCACTGACCACTGACAACACCACTCCCACAGCGCTACAACACTGCCCACACCATTCCCACAGCGCTACACCACTGCCCACACAACTCACACAGCAACACACGATTGCCCACACCACTCCCACAGCACTACACCAATGCCCACAACACTTACACAGCGCTACACCCCTGCCCACACCACTCCCACAGCGCTACACCACAACCCACACCACTTCCACAGCACCACACCACTGCCCACACCACTCCCACAGCGCTACACCACTGCCCACACAACTCACACAGTATTACACCACGGCCCACACCACTCCCACAGCGTTACACAACTGCGTACACCACTCCCGCAGCGCTACAGCACTGCCCACACCACTCCCACAGCACTGACCGCTGCCAACACCAGTCCCATAGTACTACACAACAGCCCTCACTAGTCCCACAGCGCTACACCACTGCCCACACCACTCCCGCAGAACTACACCACTGCCCACACCACTCCCACAGCGCTACACCACTGCCCACACCACTCCCACAGCGCTACACCACTGCCCACACCACTCCCACAGCGCTACACCACAACCCACACCACTCCCACAGCGCTAAACCAGTACCCACAAAACTCCCACTGTGCTACACCACAACCCACACCACACCCACAGCACTACACCACTGCCCACACCACACACACAGCGCTGCACCACTGCCCACACCACTCGCACAGCACAATACTGATGCCCACACCACTCCCACAGCGTTACACCACTGCCCACTCCAGTCCTACAGCGCTACACCACTGCCCACACCACTCCCACAGCGCTACACCACTGCCCACACCACTCCCACAGCGCTACACCACTGCCCACAAAAATCATACAACTCTACACCACTGCCCACACTACTCCCACAGCGCTACACCACTGCCCACACCACTCCCACAGCGCTACACCACTGCCCACACCACCCTCACAGCCCTACACCACTGCTCACACCACTCCCACAGCACTACACCACTGCCCACACCACTCCCACAGCGCTACACCACTGCACACACCACTCCCACAGCACTACACCACAGCCCACACCACTCCCACAGCACTACACCACTGCCCACACCACACCCACAGCACTACACCACTGCCCACACCACACCCACAGCACTACACCACAGCCCACACCACTCCCACAGCACTACACCACTGCCCACACCACACCCACAGCGCTACACCACTGCCCACACCACACCCACAGTGCTACACCACTGCCCACACCACTCCCACAGCGCTACACCACTGCCCACACCACTCCCACAGCGCTACACCACTGCCCACAACACCCCCACAGCGCTACACCACTGCCCACAACACCCCCACAGCGCTACACCACTGCCCACACCACTCCCACAGCAGTACACCAATGCCAACACCACTCCCACAGCACTACACCACTGCACACACCACTCCCACAGCACTACACCACTGCCCACACCACCCCCACAGCGCTACACCACTGCCCACACCACTCCCACAGCAGTACACCAATGCCAACACCACTCCCACAGCACTACACCACTGCACACACCACTCCCACAGCGCTACACCACTGCCCACATCACTCCCACAGCCCTACACCACAACCCACACAACTCACACAGCAATACAGAATTGCCCACACCAGTCCCACAGCGCTACACCACTGACCACAACACTCCCAAAGTGCTACACCACGGCCCACACCACTCCCACAGCGCTACACCACTGCCCACACCACTCCCACAGCGCTACACCACAACCCACACCACTCCCACAGCGCTACACCACTGCCCACACCACTCCCACAGCGCTACACCACAACCCACACCACTCCCACAGCGCTACACCACTGCCCACACCACTCCCACAGCGTTACACCACAACCCACACCACTCCCACAGCGCTACACCACTGCCCACACCACTCCCACAGCACTGACCGCTGCCAACACCACACCCACAGCTTTACACCACTGCCCACACCACTCCCACAGCACTACACTAATGCCCACGACACACCCACTGCGCTACACCACTGCCCACACCACTCCCACAGCGTTACACCACTGCCCACACCACTCCCACAGCACTACACCACTGCTCACACCACTTCCACAGCGCTATAACACTGTCCACACCACTCCAACAGCGCTACACCACTACCCACACCACTGCCACAGCGCTACACCACTGCCCACACCACTCCCAAAGACCTACACCACTGCCCACACCACTCCAACTGCGCTACACCACTGCCCACACCACTCCCACAGCGCTACACCACTGCCCACACCACTCCCACAGCGCTACACCACTACCCACACCACTCCCACAGCGCTACACCACTACCCACACCACTCCCACGGCGCTACACCACTACCCACACCACTCCCACAGCGCTACACCACTGCCCACACCACACCCACAGCGCTGCACCACTGCCCACACCACTCGCACAGCACAACACTGATGCCCACACCACTCCCACAGCGTTACACCACTGCCCACACCACTCCCACAGCACTACACCACTGCCCACACCACTCCCAAAGACCTACACCACTGCCCACACCACTCCAACTGCGCTACACCACTGCCCACACCACTCCCACAGCGCTACACCACTGCCCACACCACTCCCACAGAACTACACTACTGCCCACACCACTCCCGCAGAACTACACTAATGCCCACACCACTCCCACAGCGCTACACTACTGCCCACACCACTCCCGCAGAACTACACCACTGCCCACACCACTCCGACAGCGCTACACCACAACGCACAACACTCCCACAGCGCTACACCACTGCCCACACCACTCCCACAGCGCTACACCACTGCCCACACCACTCCCACAGCGCAACACCACTGCCCACACCACTCCCACAGCGCTACACCACTGCCCACACCACACCCACAGCGCTACACCACTGCCCACACCACTCCCACAGCGCTACACCACTGCCCACACCACTCGCACAGCAGAACACTGATGCCCACATCACTCCCACAGCGCTACACCACTGCCCACACCACTCCCACAGCGCTACACCACTGCCCACACCATTCCCACAGCGCTACACCACTGCCCACACCACTCCCACAGCGCTACACCACTGCCCACACCACTCCCACAGCGCTACACCACTGCCCACACTACTCCCACAGCGCTACACCACTGCCCACACCACTCCCACAGCACTACACCACTGCCCACACCACTCCCACAGCGCTACACCACTGCACACACCACTCCCAGAGCGCTACACCACTGCCCGCACCACTCCCACAGCGTTACACCACAACCCACACCACTCCCAGAGCGCTACACCACTGCCCGCACCACTCCCACAGCGTTACACCACAACCCACACCACTCCCACAGCGCTACACCACTGCACACACCACTCCCACAGCGCTACACCACTGCCCACACCACACAAACAGCGCTACACCACTGCACACACCACTCCCACAGCGTTACACCACTGCCCACACCACTCCCACAGCGTTACACCACTGCCCACACCACTCCCACAGCGTTACACCACTGCCCACACCACTCCCACAGCGTTACACCACTGCACACACCACTCCCACAGCGCTACACCACTGCCCACACCACACAAACAGCGCTACACCACTGCACACACCACTACCACTGCGCTACACCACTGCCCACACCACTCCGACAGCGCTACACCACTGCCCACACCACACCGACAGCGCTACACCACTGCCCACAGCACTCCCATTGCGCTACACCACTGCCCACACCACTCCCACAGCACTACACCACAGACCACACCACTCCCACAGCACTACACTCCTGCCCACACCACTCCCACAGCGCTACACCACTGCCCACACCACTCCCACAGCGCTACACCACTGCCCACACCACTCCCACAGCACTACACTGCTGCCCACACCACTCCCACAGCGCTACACCACTGCCCACACCACTCCCACAGCACTACACCACTGCCTACACCACTCCCACAGCCCTACACCACTGCCCACACCACTCCCACAGCGATACACAACAACACACAACACTCCCACAGCGCTAGACGAATGCCCACACCACTCCCACAGCGCTACACCACTGCCCACACCACTCCCACAGCGCTACACCACTGCCGACACCACTCCCGCCGCATTAGACCAATGCCCTCACCACTCCCACAGCACTGACCGCTGCCAACACTAGGCCCACAGCGCTACACCACTGCCCACACCACTCCCACAGCGCTACTCTACTGCCCACACCACTCCCACAGCGCTACACCACTGCCCACACCACTCCCACAGCACCACACCACTGCCCACACCACTCCCACAGCGCTACACCACTGCCCACACCACTCCCACAGCGCTACACCACAGCCCACACCACTCCCACAGCACTACACCACTGCCCACACCACTCCCGCAGCACTACACCACAACCCACACCACTCCCACAGCGACTACACCACTGCCCACACCACTCCCGCAGCACTACACCACTGCCCACACCACTCCCACAGCACTACACCACTGCCCACACCACTCCCGCAGCACTACACCACTGCCCACACCACTCCCACAGCGTTACACCACTGCCCACACCACTCCAACAGCGTTACACCACTGCCCACACCACTCCAATAGCGTTACACCACTGCCCACACCACTCCAACAGCGTTACACCACTGCCCACACCACACAAACAGCGCTACACCACTGCCCACACCACTCCCACAGCGCTACACCACTACCCACACCACTCCCACAGCGCTACACCACTGCCCACACCAATCCCACACCGCTACACCACTGCCCACATCACTCCCACAGCGCTAGACCACTGACCACACCACTCCCACAGCGCTACACCGCTGCCCACACCACTCCCACAGCGCTGAACCACTGCCCACACCACACCCACAGCGCTACACCACTGCCTACACCACTCCCACAGCGCTGAACCACTACCCACACCACTCCCACAGCGTTACACCACTGCCCACACCACACCCACAGCGCTACACCGCTGCCCACACCACTCCCACAGCGCTGAACCACTGCCCACACCACACCCACAGCGCTACACCACTGCCCACACCACACCCACAGCGCTACACCACTGCCCACACCACTCCCACAGCGCTACACCACTGCCCACATCACTCCCACAGCGCTACACCACAACCCACAACACTCCCGCCGCATTTAACCAATGCCCACACCACACCCACAGCGCTACACCTCTGCCCACACCACTCCCACAGCGCTACACCACAAGCCACACAACTCACACAGCGCTTCACCACTGCCCACACCAATCCCACAGCGCTACACCACTGCCCGCACCACTCCCACAGCGCTACACTAATGTCCACAACACACCCACAGCGCTACACCACAACCCACACCACTCCCACAGCGCTACACCACTGCCCATACCACACAAACAGCGCTACACCACTGCACACACCACTACCACAGCGCTACACCACTGCCCACACCACTCTGACAGCGCTACACCACTGCCCACACCACCCCCACAGGGCTACACCACTGCCCACAACACTCCCATGGCGCTACACCACTTCCCACACCACTCACGCCGCATTTAACCAATGCCAACACCACTCCCACAGCACTACACCACTGCACACACCACTCCCACAGCGCTACACCACTGCCCACACCACTCCCACAGAACTACACTGCTGCCCACACCACTCCCACAGCGCTACACCACTGCACACACCACTCCCACAGCGCTACACCACTGCCCACACCACTCCCGCAGCGCTACACCACTGCCCACACCACTCCCACAGCGCTACACCACTGCCCACACCACTCCCGCCGCATTAGACCAATGCCCTCACCACTCCCACAGCACTGACCGCTGCCAACACTAGGCCCACAGCGCTACACCACTGCCCACACCACTCCCACAGCGCTACTCTACTGCCCACAACACTCCCACAGCGCTACACCACTGCCCACACCACTCCCACAGCGCTACACACTGCCCACACCACTCCCACAGCACTACACCACTGTCCACACCACTCCCGCAGCACTACACCACAACCCACACCACTCCCACAGCGACTACACCACTGCCCACACCACTCCCGCAGCACTACACCACTGCCCACACAACTCCCACAGCACTACACCACTGCCCACACCACTCCCGCAGCGCTACACCACTGCCCACACCACTCCAACAGCGTTACACCACTGCCCACACCACTCCCACAGCGTTACACCACTGCCCACACCACTCCCACAGCGTTACACCACTGCCCACACCACTCCCACAGCGTTACACCACTGCCCACACCACTCCCACAGCGTTACACCACTGCCCACACCACTCCAACAGCGCTACACCACTGCCCACACCACTCCAACAGCGCTACACCACTGCCCACACCACTCCCGCCGCATTTAACCAATGCCAACACCACTCCCACAGCGCTACACCACTGCCCACACCACTCCCACAGCGCTACACCACTGCACACACCAATCCCACACCGCTACACCACTGCCCACATCACTCCCACAGCGCTAGACCACTGACCACACCACTCCCACAGCGCTACACCAATGCCCACACCACTCCCACAGCGCTACACCACTGCGCACACCACTCCCACAGCGCTACACCACTGCCCACACCACTCCCACAGCGCTACACCACTGCCCACACCACTCCCACTGCGCTACACCACTGCCCACACCACTCCCACAGCGCTACACCACTGCGCACACCACTCCCACAGCGCTACACCACTGCCCAAATCAACCCCGCAGCACTGCACCACTGCCCACACCACTCCCACAGCCCTACACCACTGCCCACACCACACCCACAGCGCTACACCACTGCCCACACCACTCCCACAGCAGTACACCAATGCCAACACCACTCCCAGAGCGCTACACCACTGCCCGCACCACTCCCACAGCACTAAACCGTTGCCTAGCCCAGTCCCACAGTGCTACAGCACTGCCCACACCACTCCCACAGCGTTACACCACAACCCACACCACACCCAGAGCACTAAACCGTTGCCTAGCCCAGTCCCACAGTGCTACAGCACTGCCCACACCACTCCCACAGCGCTACACTAATGTCCACAACACACCCACAGCGTTACACCACAACCCACACCACACCCAGAGCACTAAACCGTTGCCTAGCCCAGTCCCACAGTGCTACAGCACTGCCCACACCACTCCCACAGCGCTACACTAATGTCCACAACACACCCACAGTGCTACACCACTGCCCACACCACACAAACAGCGCTACACCACTGCACACACCACTCCCACAGCGTTACACCACTGCCCACACCACTACCACAGCGTTACACCACTGCACACACCACTACCACAGCGCTACACCACTGCCCACACCACTCCGACAGCGCTACACCACTGCCCACACCACACCGACAGCGCTACACCACTGCCCACACCACTCCCACAGCACTACACCACAGACCACACCACTCCCACAGCACTACACCACTGCCTACACCACTCCCACAGCCCTACACCACTGCCCACACCACTCCCACAGCGATACACAACAACACACAACACTCCCACAGCGCTAGACGAATGCCCACACCACTCCCACAGCGCTACACCACTGCCCACACCACTCCCACAGCGCTACACCACTGCCCACACCACTCCCGCCGCATTAGACCAATGCCCTCACCACTCCCACAGCACTGACCGCTGCCAACACTAGGCCCACAGCGCTACACCACTGCCCACAACACTCCCACAGCGCTACACCACTGCCCACACCACTCCCACAGCACCACACCACTGCCCACACCACTCCCACAGCGCTACACCACAGCCCACACCACTCCCACAGCACTACACCACTGCCCACACCACTCCCGCAGCACTACACCACAACCCACACCACTCCCACAGCGACTACACCACTGCCCACACCACTCCCGCAGCACTACACCACTGCCCACACCACTCCCACAGCGTTACACCACTGCCCACACCACTCCAACAGCGTTACTCCACTGCCCACACCACTCCAATAGCGATACACCACTGCCCACACCACTCCAACAGCGTTACACCACTGCCCACACCACTCCCACACCGCTACACCACTGCCCACATCACTCCCACAGCGCTAGACCACTGCCCACATCACTCCCACAGCGCTAGACCACTGACCACACCACTCCCACAGCGCTACACCGCTGCCCACACCACTCCCACAGCGCTGGACCACTGCCGACACCACTCCCACAGCGTTACACCACTGCCCACATCACTCCCACAGCGCTACACCACAACCCACAACACTCCCGCCGCATTTAACCAATGCCCACACCACTCCCACAGCGCTACACCTCTGCCCACACCACTCCCACAGCGCTACACCACAACCCACACAACTCACACAGCGCTTCACCACTGCCCACACCAATCCCACAGCGCTACACCACTGCCCGCACCACTCCCACAGCGCTACACCACTGCCCACATCAACCCCGCAGCGCTACGCCAAAACCCACACCACACCCACAGCACTACACTAATGTCCACAACACACCCACAGCGCTACACCACTGCCCACACCACTCCCACAGCGCTACACCACTGCCCATACCACACAAACAGCGCTACACCACTGCACACACCACTACCACAGCGCTACACCACTGCCCACACCACTACCACAGCGCTACACCACTGCCCACACCACCCCCACAGGGCTACACCACTGCCCACAACACTCCCATGGCGCTACACCACTTCCCACACCACTCACGCCGCATTTAACCAATGCCAACACCACTCCCACAGCACTACACCACTGCACACACCACTCCCACAGCGCTACACCACTGCCCACACCACTCCCACAGCACTACACCACTGCCCACACCACTCCCACAGCGCTACACCACTGCCCACACCACTCCCACAGCACTACACTGCTGCCCACACCACTCCCACAGCGCTACACCACTGCACACACCACTCCCACAGCGCTACACCACTGCCCACACCACTCCCACAGCGCTACACCACTGCCCACACCACTCCCACAGCGCTACACCACTGCCCACACCACTCCCACCGCATTAGACCAATGCCCTCACCACTCCCACAGCACTGACCGCTGCCAACACTAGGCCCACAGCGCTACACCACTGCCCACACCTCTCCCACAGCGCTACACCACTGCCCACACCACTCCCACAGCACTACACCACTGCCCACACCACTCCCGCAGCACTACACCACAACCCACACCACTCCCACAGCGACTACACCACTGCCCACACCACTCCCGCAGCACTACACCACTGCCCACACCACTCCCACAGCGTTACACCACTGCCCACACCACTCCAACAGCGTTACACCACTGCCCACACCACTCCCACAGCGTTACACCACTGCCCACACACTCCCACAGCACTACACCACTGCCCACACCACTCCAACAGCGTTACACCACTGCCCACACCACTCCCACAGCGCTACACCACTGCCCACACCACTCCCACAGAGCTACACCACTGCCCACACCACTCCAACAGCGCTACACCACTGCCCACACCACTCCCGCCGCATTTAACCAATGCCAACACCACTCCCACAGCGCTACACCACTGCCCACACCACTCCCACAGCGCTACACCACTGCACACACCAATCCCACACCGCTACACCACTGCCCACATCACTCCCACAGCGCTACACCACTGCCCACACCCATCCCACAGCGTTACACCACTGCCCAAATCAACCCCGCAGCACTGCACCACTGCCCACACCACCCCCACAGCCCTACACCACTGCCCACACCACACCCACAGCGCTACACCACTGCCCACACCACTCCCACAGCGATATACCACAACCCACACCACTCCCACAGCGCTACACCACAACCCACACCACTCCCACAGCGATATACCACAACCCACACCACTCCCACAGCGCTACACCACTGCCCACACCACTCCCAGAGACCTACACCACTGCCCACACCACTCCCACAGCACTACACCACTGCCCACACCACTCCCACAGCGCTACACCACTGCCCACACCACTCCCACAGCGCTACACCACTGCCCAGACCACTCCCACAGCGCTACACCACATCCCTCACCACTCCCACAGCGCTACACCACTGCCCAGACCACTCCCACAGCGCTACAGCACATCCCTCACCACTCCCACAGTGCTAGACAACAAACCTACATCACTCCCACAGCGCTACACCACTGCCCAAACCTCTCCCACAGCGCTACACCCCTGCCCTCACCACTCCCACAGCGCTACAGCACTGCCCACACCACTCCCACAGCACAACACCACTGCCCTCACCACTCCCACAGCGCTACACCACTGCCCACACCACTCCCACAGCGCTACACCACTGCCCACAACACTCCCACAGCACTACACCACTGCCCAAAAAACTACCACAGCGCTACACCACTGCCCGCACCACTCCCACAGCGCTACACCACTACCCACACCACTCCCACAGCGCTACACCACTGCCCGCACCACTCCCACAGCGCTACAACACTGCCCGCACCACTCCCACAGCGCTACACCACCTTCCACAACACTCCCACAGCGCTACACCACTGTCCACACCACTCCCACAGCGCTACACCACCTTCCACACCACTCCCACAGCGCTACAACACTGCCCGCACCACTCCCACAGCGCTACACCGCTGCCCACACAACTCCCACAGCGACACCTCACCTCCCACACCACTCCCACAGCTTTACACCACTGCCCACACCACTCCCAGAGCCCTGCACCAATGCCCACACCACTCCCACAGCGCTACACCACTGCCCACACCACTCCCACAGCGCTACACCACACCCGCAGCGCTGCACCACTGCCCAGACAACTCCCACAGCGCTACAGCACTGCCAACACCACTCCCACAGTGCTAGACCACAACCTACACCACTCCCACAGCGCAACACCACTGCCCTGAAGACTCTCACAGCGCTACACCACTGCCCACACCACTCCCACAGCACGACACCATTGCCCACACCACTCCCAAAGCAATACACCACACCCAACACCACTCCCACAGCGCTACACCACTGCCCACACCACTCCCACAGCGCTACACCATTGCCCACACCACTCCCACAGCACGACACCATTGCCCACACCACTCCCACAGCACTAGACCACTGCCCACACCACTCCCACAGTGCTACACCACTGCCCACACCACTCCCACAGCACGACACCATTGCCCACACCACTCCCACAGCACTACACCACTGCCCACACCACACCCACAGCACTACACCACTGCCCACACCACTCCCACAGCGCTACACCACATCCCACACCACTCCCACAGCGCTACACCACTGCCCACGTCATTCCCACAGCTCTACACCACTGAACACACCATTCCCACAGCGCTAGACCACTGCCCACACCACTCCCACAGCACTACGCCACTGCCCACACCTATCCCACAGCGCTACACCACTGCCGAGATCACACCCGCAGCGCTACACCACTGCCCTCACCACTCCCACAGCATTACACCACTGCCCACAACACTCCCACAGCGTTACACCAGAGCCCAAACTACTCCCATAGCGCTACACCACTGCCCACACCACTCCCACAGCACTACACCACTGCCCACACCACTCCCACAGCACTACACCACTGCCCACACCACTCCCACAGCGCTACACCACTGCCCACACCACTCCCACAGCGCTACACCACTGCCCACACCACTCCCACAGCACTACACCACTGCCCACACCACTCCCACAGCACTACACCGTTGCCTACCCCAGTCCCACAGCGCTACACCACTGCCTGCACTACACCCGCAGGGTGTGCTGCACTATTGGAGGGTCAGTAATTGAGGGTGTGCTGCACTATTGGAGTGTCAGTAATTGAGGGTGTGCTGCACTATTGGAGTGTCAGTAATTGAGGGTGTGCTGCACTATTGGAGGGTCAGTAATTGAGGGTGTGCTGCACTATTGGAGGGTCAGTAATTGAGGGTGTGCTGCACTATTGGAGTGTCAGTAATTGAGGGTGTGCTGCACTATTGGAGTGTCAGTAATTGAGGGTGTGCTGCACTATTGGAGGGTCAGTAATTGAGGGTGTGCTGCACTATTGGAGTGTCAGTAATTGAGGGTGTGCTGCACTATTGGAGTGTCAGTAATTGAGGGTGTGCTGCACTATTGGAGTGTCAGATATTGAGGGTGTGCTGCACTGTTGGAGGGTCAGTAATTGAGGGTGTGCTGCACTATAGGAGTGTCAGTAATTGAGGGTGTGCTGCACTTTTGGAGTGTCAGTATTTGAGGGTGTGCAGCACTTCTGGAGTGTCAGTAATTGAGGGTGTGCTTCACTATTGGAGGGTCAGTAATTGAGGGTGCGCTGCACTTTTGGAGTGTCAGTAATTGAGGGTGTGCTGCACAATTGGAGTGTCAGTAATTGAGGGTGTGCTGCACTATTGGAGTGTCAGTAATTGAGGGTGTGCTGCACTATTGGAGTGTCAGTAATTGAGGGTGTGCTGCACTATTGGAGTGTCAGTAATTGAGGGTGTGCTGCACTATTGGAGTGTCAGTAATTGAGGGTGTGCTGCACTATTGGAGTGTCAGTAATTGAGGGTGTGCTGCACTATTGGAGTGTCAGTAATTGAGGGTGTGCAGCACTATTGGAGGGTCAGTAATTGAGGGTGTGCAGCACTATTGGAGGGTCAGTAATTGAGGGTGTGCAGCACTATTGGAGGGTCAGTAATTGAGGGTGTGCTGCACTATTGGAGTGTCAGTAATTGAGGGTGTGCTGCACTATTGGAGTGTCAGTAATTGAGGGTGTGCTGCACTATTGGAGGGTCAGTAATTGAGGGTGTGCTGCACTATTGGAGTGTCAGTAATTGAGGGTGTGCTGCACTATTGGAGGGTCAGTAATTGAGGGTGTGCTGCACTATTGGAGTGTCAGTAATTGAGGTTTTCTGCACTATTGCAGTGTCAGTAATTGAGGGTGTGCTGCACTATTGGAGTGTCAGTAATTGAGGGTGTGCTGCACTATTGGAGTGTCAGTAATTGAGGGTGTGCTGCACTATTGGAGGGTCAGTAATTGAGGGTGTGCTGCACTATTGGAGTGTCAGATATTGAGGGTGTGCTGTACTGTTGGAGGGTCAGTAATTGAGGGTGTGCTGCACTATAGGAGTGTCAGTAATTGAGGGTGTGCTGCACTTTTGGAGTGTCAGTATTTGAGGGTGTGCTGCACTATTGGAGGGTCAGTAATTGAGGGTGTGCTGCACTATTGGAGGGTCAGTAATTGAGGGTGCGCTGCACTTTTGGAGTGTCAGTAATTGAGGGAGTGCTGCACTATTGGAGGGTCAGTAATTGAGTGTGTGCTGCACTATAGGAGTGACAGTAATTGAGGGTGTGCTGCACTATTGGAGTGTCAGTAATTGAGGATGTTCTGCACTAATGGAGTGTCAGTAATTGAGGGTGTGCAGCACTATTGGAGTGTCAGTAATTGAGGGTGTGCTGCACTATTGGAGTGTCAGTAATTGAGGGTGTGCTGCACTATTGGAGGGTCAGTAATTGAGGGTGTGCTGCACTATAGGAGTGTCAGTAATTGAGGGTGTGCTGCACTATTGGAGTGTCAGTAATTGAGGGTGTGCTGCACTATTGGAGGGTCAGTAATTGAGGGTGTGCTGCACTATAGGAGTGTCAGTAATTGAGGGTGTGCTGCACTATTGGAGTGTCAGTAATTGAGGGTGTGCTGCACTAATGGAGGGTCAGTAATTCAGGGTGTGCTGCACTATTGGAGTGTCAGTTATTGAGTGTGTGCTGCACTATTGGAGTGTCAGTAATTGAGGGTGTGCTGCACTATTGGAGGGTCAGTAATTGAGGGTGTGCTGCACTATAGGAGTGTCAGTTATTGAGTGTGTGCTGCACTAATGGAGTGTCAGTAATTGAGGGAGTGCTGCACTATAGGAGTGTCAGTTATTGAGTGTGTGCTGCACTATTGGAGTGTCAGTAATTGAGGGTGTGCTGCACTATTGGAGTGTCAGTAATTGAGGGTGTGCTGCACTATTTGAGTGTCAGTTATTGAAGGTGTGCTGCACTATTGGAGGGTAAGTAATTGAGGGTGTGCTGCACTATTGGAGGGTCAGTAATTGAGGGTGTGCTGCACTATTGGAGTGTCAGTAATTGAGGGTGTGCTGCACTATTGGAGTGTCAGTAATTGAGGGTGTGCTGCACTATTGGAGGGTCAATAATTGAGGGTTTGCTGCACTATTGGAGTGTCAGTAATTGAGGGTGTGCTGCACTATTGGAGGGTCAGTAATTGAGGGTGTGCTGCACTATTGGAGTGTCAGTAATTGAGGGTGTGCTGCACTATTGGAGTGTCAGTAATTGAGGGTATGCTGCACTATTGGAGTGTCAGTAATTGAGGGTGTGCTGCACTATTGTAGGGTCAATAATTGAGGGTTTGCTGCACTATTGGAGTGTCAGTAATTGAGGGTGTGCTGCACTATTGGAGTGTCAGTATTTGAGGGTGTGCTGCACTATTGGAGGGTCAGTAATTGAGGGTGTGCTGCACTATTGGAGGGTCAATAATTGAGGGTTTGATGCACTATTGGAGTGTCAGTAATTGAGGGTGTGCTGCACTATTGGAGGGTCAATAATCGAGGGTTTGCTGCACTATTGGAGTGTCAGTAATTGAGGGTGTGCTGCACTATTGGAGTGTCAGTAATTGAGGGTGTGCTGCACTATTGGAGGGTCAATAATCGAGGGTTTGCTGCACTATTGGAGTGTCAGTATTTGAGGGTGTGCTGCACTATTGGAGGGTCAGTAATTGAGGGTGTGCTGCACTATTGGAGGGTCAATAATTGAGGGTTTGCTGCACTATTGGAGTGTCAGTAATTGAGGGTGTGCTGCACTATTGGAGGGTCAGTAATTGAGGGTGTGCTGCACTATTGGAGGCTCAATAATTGAGGGTTTGCTGCACTATTGGAGTGTCAGTAATTGAGGGTGTGCTGCACTATTGGAGTGTCAGTAATTGAGGGTGTGCTGCACTATTGGAGGGTCAATAATCGAGGGTTTGCTGCACTATTGGAGTGTCAGTATTTGAGGGTGTGCTGCACTATTGGAGGGTCAGTAATTGAGGGTGTGCTGCACTATTGGAGGGTCAATAATTGAGGGTTTGCTGCACTATTGGAGTGTCAGTAATTGAGGGTGTGCTGCACTATTGGAGGGTCAGTAATTGAGGGTGTGCTGCACTATTGGAGGCTCAATAATTGAGGGTTTGCTGCACTATTGGAGTGTCAGTAATTGAGGGTGTGCTGCACTATTGGAGTGTCAATAATTGTGGGCGTGCTGCACTATTGGAGAGTCAGTAATTGAGGGTGTGCTGCACTATTGGAGGGTCAGTAATTGAGGGTGTGCTGCACTATTGGAGGGTCAGTAATTGAGGGTGTGCCGCACTATTGGAGTGTCAGTAATTGAGGGTGTGCTGCACTATTGGAGTGTCAGTAATTGAGGTTGTGCAGCACTTTTGGAGGGTCTGTATTTGAGGATGTGCTGCACTATTCGACTATCATTAATTGAGGTTTTGCTGCACTATTGGAGTGTCAGTAATTGACCGTGTTCTGCACTATTGGAGGGTCAGTAATTGACCGTGTTCTGCACTATTGGAGTGTCAGTAATTGAGGGTGTGCTGCACTATTGGAGTGTCAGTAATTGAGGGTGTGCTGCACTATTGGAGTGTCAGTAATTGAGGGTGTGCTGCACTATTGGAGTGTCAGTAATTGAGGGTGTGCTGCACTATTGGAGTGTCAGTATTTGATGGTGTGCTGCACTATTGGAGTGTCAGTAATTGAGGGTGTGCTGCACTATTGGAGTGTCAGTAATTGAGGGTGTGCTGCACTATTGGAGGGTAAGTAATTGAGGGTGTGCTGCACTATTTTAGGGACAGTAATTGAGGGTGTGCCGCACTATTGGAGTGTCAGTAATTGAGGGTGTGCTGCACTATTGGAGTGTCAGTATTTGAGGGTGTGCTGCACTATTGGAGGGTCAGTATTTGAGGGTGTGCTGCACTATTGGAGTGTCAGTAATTGAGGGTGTGCTGCAATATTGGAGTGTCAGTAATTGAGGGTGTGCTGCACTATTGGAGTTTCAGTAATTGAGGGTGTGCTGCACTATTGGAGTGTCAGTAATTGAGTGTGTGCTGCACTATTGGAGGGTCAATAATTGAGGGTGTGCTGCACTATTGGAGTTTCAGTAATTGAGGGTGTGCTGCACTATTGGAGTGTCAGTAATTGAGGGTGTGCTGCACTATTGGAGTGTCAGTAATTGAGTGTGTGCTGCACTATTGGAGGGTCAATAATTGAGGGTGTGCTGCACTATTGGAGTGTCAGTAATTGAGGGTGTGCTGCACTATTGGAGGGTCAATATTTGAGGGTGTGCTGCACTATTGGAGTGTCAGTAATTGAGGGTGTGCTGCACTATTGGAGTGTCAGTAATTGAGTGTGTGCTGCACTATTGGAGGGTCAATAATTGAGGGTGTGCTGCACTATTGGAGTTTCAGTAATTGAGGGTGTGCTGCACTATTGGAGTGTCAGTAATTGAGGGTGTGCTGCACTATTGGAGTGTCAGTAATTGAGTGTGTGCTGCACTATTGGAGGGTCAATAATTGAGGGTGTGCTGCACTATTGGAGTGTCAGTAATTGAGGGTGTGCTGCACTATTGGAGGGTCAATATTTGAGGGTGTGCTGCACTATTGGAGTGTCAGTAATTGAGGGTGTGCTGCACTATTGGAGTGTCAGTAATTGAGGGTGTGCTGCACTATTGGAGTGTCAGTAATTGAGGGTGTGCTGCACTATTGGACTGTCAGTAATTGAGGGTGTGCTGCACTATTGGAGTGTCAGTAATTGAGGGTGTGCTGCACTATTGGAGTGTCAGTAATTGAGGGTGTGCTGCACTATTGGAGTGTCAGTAATTGAGGTTGTGCTGCACTATTGGAGTGTCAGTAATTGAGGGTGTGCTGCACTATTGGAGTGTCAGTATTTGATGGTGTGCTGCTCTATTGGAGTGTCAGTAATTGAGGGTGTGCTGCACTATTGGAGTGTCAGTAATTGAGGGTGTGCTGCACTATTGGAGGGTAAGTAATTGAGGGTGTGCTGCACTATTTTAGGGACAGTAATTGAGGGTGTGCCGCACTATTGGAGTGTCAGTAATTGAGGGTGTGCTGCACTATTGGAGTGTCAGTATTTGAGGGTGTGCTGCACTATTGGAGGGTCAGTATTTGAGGGTGTGCTGCACTATTGGAGTGTCAGTAATTGAGGGTGTGCTGCAATATTGGAGTGTCAGTAATTGAGGGTGTGCTGCACTATTGGAGTTTCAGTAATTGAGGGTGTGCTGCTCTATTGGAGTGTCAGTAATTGAGGGTGTGCTGCACTATTGGAGTGTCAGTAATTGAGGGTATGCTGCACTATTGGAGGTTCAGTAATTGAGGGTGTGCTGCACTATTGGAGGTTCAGTAATTGAGGGTGTGCTGCACTATTGGAGGGTCAATAATTGAGGGTGTGCTGCACTATTGGAGTGTCAGTAATTGAGTGTGTGCTGCACTATTGGAGGGTCAATAATTGAGGGTGTGCTGCACTATTGGAGTGTCAGTAATTGAGGGTCTGCTGCACTATTGGAGTGTCAGTAATTGAGGGTGTGCTGCACTATTGGAGTGTCAGTAATTGAGGGTCTGCTGCACTATTGGAGTGTCAGTAATTGAGGGTGTGATGCACTATTGGATTCTCAGTTATTGAAGGTGTGCTGCAATAATGGAGGGTAAGTAATTGAGGGTCTGCTGAAATATTGGAGGGTCAGTAATTGAGGGTGTGCTGCACTATTGGAGGGTCAATAATTGAGGGTGTGCTGCACTATTGGAGAGTCAGTAATTGAGGGTGTGCTGCACTATTGGAGTTTCAGTAATTGAGAGTGTGCAGCACTATTGGGGTGTCAGTAATTGAGGGTGTGCTGCACTATTGGAGGGTCAGTAATTGAGGGTGTGCTGCACTATTAGAGGGTCAGTAATTGAGGGTGTGCTGCACTATTGGAGTGTCAGTAATTGAGGGTGTGCTGCACTAATGGACTGTCAGTAATTGAGTGTGTGCTGCACTATTGGAGTGTCAGTAATTGAGGGTGTGCTGCACTATTGGAGTGTCAGTAATTGAGGGTGTGCTGCACTATTGGATGGTCAGTAATTGAGGGTGTGCTGCACTATTGGAGGGTCAGTAATTGAGGGTGTGCTGCACTATTGGAGGGTCAGTTATTGAAGGTGTGCTGCACTATTTGAGTGTCAGTTATTGAAGGTGTGCTGCACTATTTGAGTGTCAGTTATTGAAGGTGTGCTGCACTATTGGAGTGTCAGTAATTGAGGGTGTGCTGCACTATTGGAGTGTCAGTAATTGAGTGTGTGCTGCAATATTGGAGTGTCAGTAATTGAGGGTGTGCTGCACTATTGGAGTGTCAGTAATTGAGGGTGTGCTGCACTATTGGAGTGTCAGTAATTGAGGGTGTGCTGCACTATTGGAGTGTCAGTAATTGAGGGTGTGCTGCACTATTGGAGTGTCAGTAATTGAGGGTGTGCTGCACTATTGGAGGGTCAGTATTTGAGGTTTTCTGCACTATTGGATGGTCAGTCATTGAGGCTGAGCTGCACTATTAGAGGGACATTAATTGAGGGTGTGCTGCACTATTGGAGGGTCTGTAATTGTGGGTATGCTGCACTATTGGAGTGTCAGTAATTGAGTGTGTGCTTCACTATTGGAGGGTCAGTAATTGAGGGTGAGCTGCACTATTGGAGTGTCAGTAATTGAGGGTGTGCTGCACTATTGGAGTGTCAGTAATTGATGGTGTGCTGCACTATTGGAGTGTCAGTAATTGAGGGTGTGCTGCACTATTGGATGGTCAGTAATTGAGGGTGAGCTGCACTATTGGAGTGTCAGTAATTGAGGGTGTGCTGCACTATTGGAGGGTCAGTAATTGATGGTGTGCTGCACTATTTGAGTGTCAGTTATTGAAGGTGTGCTGCACTATTGGAGGGTAAGTAATTGAGGGTGTGCTGCACTATTGGAGGGTCAGTATTTGAGGGTGTGCTGCACTATTATAGGCTCAGTAACTGAGGCTGTGCTGCACTATTGGAGTGTCAGTAATTGTGGGTGTGCTGCACTATTGGAGAGTCAGTAATTGAGGGTGTGCTGCACTATTGGAGAGTCAGTAATTGAGGGTGTGCTGCACTATTGGAGTGTCAGTAATTGAGGGTGTGCTGCACTATTGGAGTGTCAGTAATTGAGGGTGTGCTGCACTATTGGAGTGTCAGTAATTGAGGGTGTGCTGCACTATTGGAGTGTCAGTAATTGTGGGTGTGCTGCACTATTGGAGAGTCAGTAATTGAGGGTGTGCTGCACTATTGGAGTGTCAGTAATTGAGGGTGTGCTGCACTATTGGAGAGTCAGTAAATGAGGGTGTGCTGCACTATTGGAGTGTCAGTAATTGAGGGTGTGCTGCACTATTGGAGGCTCAGTAATTGAGGTTGTGCTGCACTATTGGAGGGTCAGTATTTGAGCGTGCGCTGCACAATTGGAGGGTCAGTAATTGAGGGTTTGCTGCACTATTGCAGTGTCAGTACTTGGGGGTGTGCTGCACAATTGGAGTGTCAGGAATTGAGGGTGTGCTGCACTATTGGAGTGTCAGTAATTTAGGGTGTGCTGCACTATTGGACAGTCAGTAATTGAGGGTGTGCTGCACTATTGGAGTGTCAGTAATTGTGGGTGTGCTGCACTATTGGAGAGTCAGTAATTGAGGGTGTGCTGCACTATTGGAGTGTCAGTAATTGAGGGTGTGCTGCACTATTGGAGAGTCAGTAAATGAGGGTGTGCTGCACTATTGGAGTGTCAGTAATTGAGGGTGTGCTGCACTATTGGAGGCTCAGTAATTGAGGTTGTGCTGCACTATTGGAGGGTCAGTATTTGAGCGTGCGCTGCACAATTGGAGGGTCAGTAATTGAGGGTTTGCTGCACTATTGCAGTGTCAGTACTTGGGGGTGTGCTGCACAATTGGAGTGTCAGGAATTGAGGGTGTGCTGCACTATTGGAGTGTCAGTAATTTAGGGTGTGCTGCACTATTGGACAGTCAGTAATTGAGGGTGTGCTGCACTATTGGAGTGTCAGTATTTGATGGTGTGCTGCACTATTGGAGTGTCAGTAATTGAGGGTGTGCTGCACTATTGGAGTGTCAGTAATTGAGGGTGTGCTGCACTATTGGAGGGTAAGTAATTGAGGGTGTGCTGCACTATTTTAGGGACAGTAATTGAGGGTGTGCCGCACTATTGGAGTGTCAGTAATTGAGGGTGTGCTGCACTATTGGAGTGTCAGTATTTGAGGGTGTGCTGCACTATTGGAGGGTCAGTATTTGAGGGTGTGCTGCACTATTGGAGTGTCAGTAATTGAGGGTGTGCTGCAATATTGGAGTGTCAGTAATTGAGGGTGTGCTGCACTATTGGAGTTTCAGTAATTGAGGGTGTGCTGCACTATTGGAGTGTCAGTAATTGAGTGTGTGCTGCACTATTGGAGGGTCAATAATTGAGGGTGTGCTGCACTATTGGAGTTTCAGTAATTGAGGGTGTGCTGCACTATTGGAGTGTCAGTAATTGAGGGTGTGCTGCACTATTGGAGTGTCAGTAATTGAGTGTGTGCTGCACTATTGGAGGGTCAATAATTGAGGGTGTGCTGCACTATTGGAGTGTCAGTAATTGAGGGTGTGCTGCACTATTGGAGGGTCAATATTTGAGGGTGTGCTGCACTATTGGAGTGTCAGTAATTGAGGGTGTGCTGCACTATTGGAGTGTCAGTAATTGATGGTGTGCTGCACTATTGGAGTGTCAGTAATTGAGGGTGTGCTGCACTATTGGACTGTCAGTAATTGAGGGTGTGCTGCACTATTGGAGTGTCAGTAATTGAGGGTGTGCTGCACTATTGGAGTGTCAGTAATTGAGGGTGTGCTGCACTATTGGAGTGTCAGTAATTGAGGTTGTGCTGCACTATTGGAGTGTCAGTAATTGAGGGTGTGCTGCACTATTGGAGTGTCAGTATTTGATGGTGTGCTGCTCTATTGGAGTGTCAGTAATTGAGGGTGTGCTGCACTATTGGAGTGTCAGTAATTGAGGGTGTGCTGCACTATTGGAGGGTAAGTAATTGAGGGTGTGCTGCACTATTTTAGGGACAGTAATTGAGGGTGTGCCGCACTATTGGAGTGTCAGTAATTGAGGGTGTGCTGCACTATTGGAGTGTCAGTATTTGAGGGTGTGCTGCACTATTGGAGTGTCAGTAATTGAGGGTGTGCTGCAATATTGGAGTGTCAGTAATTGAGGGTGTGCTGCACTATTGGAGTTTCAGTAATTGAGGGTGTGCTGCTCTATTGGAGTGTCAGTAATTGAGGGTGTGCTGCACTATTGGAGTGTCAGTAATTGAGGGTATGCTGCACTATTGGAGGTTCAGTAATTGAGGGTGTGCTGCACTATTGGAGGTTCAGTAATTGAGGGTGTGCTGCACTATTGGAGGGTCAATAATTGAGGGTGTGCTGCACTATTGGAGTGTCAGTAATTGAGTGTGTGCTGCACTATTGGAGGGTCAATAATTGAGGGTGTGCTGCACTATTGGAGTGTCAGTAATTGAGGGTGTGCTGCACTATTGGAGGGTCAATATTTGAGGGTGTGCTGCACTATTGGAGTGTCAGTAATTGATGGTGTGCTGCACTATTGGAGTGTCAGTAATTGAGGGTCTGCTGCACTATTGGAGTGTCAGTAATTGAGGGTGTGCTGCACTATTGGAGTGTCAGTAATTGAGGGTCTGCTGCACTATTGGAGTGTCAGTAATTGAGGGTGTGATGCACTATTGGATTCTCAGTTATTGAAGGTGTGCTGCAATAATGGAGGGTAAGTAATTGAGGGTCTGCTGAAATATTGGAGGGTCAGTAATTGAGGGTGTGCTGCACTATTGGAGGGTCAATAATTGAGGGTGTGCTGCACTATTGGAGAGTCAGTAATTGAGGGTGTGCTGCACTATTGGAGGGTCAGTAATTGCGCGTGTGCTGCAATATTGGAGAGTCAGTAATTGAGGATGTGCTGCACGATTGGACTATCATTAATTGAGTGTGTGCTGCACTATTGGAGTGTCAGTAATTGAGGGTGTGCTGCACTATTGGAGGGTCAGTAATTGAGGGTGTGCTGCACTATTAGAGGGTCAGTAATTGAGGGTGTGCTGCACTATTGGAGTGTCAGTAATTGAGGGTGTGCTGCACTATTGGAGTGTCAGTAATTGAGTGTGTGCTGCACTATTGGAGTGTCAGTAATTGAGGGTGTGCTGCACTATTGGAGTGTCAGTAATTGAGGGTGTGCTGCACTATTGGATGGTCAGTAATTGAGGGTGTGCTGCACTATTGGAGGGTCAGTAATTGAGGGTGTGCTGCACTATTGGAGGGTCAGTTATTGAAGGTGTGCTGCACTATTTGAGTGTCAGTTATTGAAGGTGTGCTGCACTATTTGAGTGTCAGTTATTGAAGGTGTGCTGCACTATTGGAGTGTCAGTAATTGAGGGTGTGCTGCACTATTGGAGTGTCAGTAATTGAGTGTGTGCTGCAATATTGGAGTGTCAGTAATTGAGGGTGTGCTGCACTATTGGAGTGTCAGTAATTGAGGGTGTGCTGCACTATTGGAGTGTCAGTAATTGAGGGTGTGCTGCACTATTGGAGGGTCAGTATTTGAGGTTTTCTGCACTATTGGATGGTCAGTCATTGAGGCTGAGCTGCACTATTAGAGGGACATTAATTGAGGGTGTGCTGCACTATTGGAGGGTCTGTAATTGTGGGTATGCTGCACTATTGGAGTGTCAGTAATTGAGTGTGTGCTTCACTATTGGAGGGTCAGTAATTGAGGGTGAGCTGCACTATTGGAGTGTCAGTAATTGAGGGTGTGCTGCACTATTGGAGTGTCAGTAATTGATGGTGTGCTGCACTATTGGAGTGTCAGTAATTGAGGGTGTGCTGCACTATTGGATGGTCAGTAATTGAGGGTGAGCTGCACTATTGGAGTGTCAGTAATTGAGGTTGTGCTGCACTATTGGAGGGTCAGTAATTGATGGTGTGCTGCACTATTTGAGTGTCAGTTATTGAAGGTGTGCTGCACTATTGGAGGGTAAGTAATTGAGGGTGTGCTGCACTATTGGAGGGTCAGTATTTGAGGGTGTGCTGCACTATTATAGGCTCAGTAACTGAGGCTGTGCTGCACTATTGGAGTGTCAGTAATTGTGGGTGTGCTGCACTATTGGAGAGTCAGTAATTGAGGGTGTGCTGCACTATTGGAGAGTCAGTAATTGAGGGTGTGCTGCACTATTGGAGTGTCAGTAATTGAGGGTGTGCTGCACTATTGGAGTGTCAGTAATTGAGGGTGTGCTGCACTATTGGAGTGTCAGTAATTGAGGGTGTGCTGCACTATTGGAGTGTCAGTAATTGTGGGTGTGCTGCACTATTGGAGAGTCAGTAATTGAGGGTGTGCTGCACTATTGGAGTGTCAGTAATTGAGGGTGTGCTGCACTATTGGAGAGTCAGTAAATGAGGGTGTGCTGCACTATTGGAGTGTCAGTAATTGAGGGTGTGCTGCACTATTGGAGGCTCAGTAATTGAGGTTGTGCTGCACTATTGGAGGGTCAGTATTTGAGCGTGCGCTGCACAATTGGAGGGTCAGTAATTGAGGGTTTGCTGCACTATTGCAGTGTCAGTACTTGGGGGTGTGCTGCACAATTGGAGTGTCAGGAATTGAGGGTGTGCTGCACTATTGGAGTGTCAGTAATTTAGGGTGTGCTGCACTATTGGACAGTCAGTAATTGAGGGTGTGCTGCACTATTGGAGTGTCAACAATTGAGGGTGTGCAGCACTTTTGGAGGGTCTGTATTTGAGGATGTGCTGCACTATTGGAGGGTTAGTAATTGACCGTGTTCTGCACTATTGGATTTTCAGTAATTGAGTGTGTGCTGCACTATTGGAGTGTCAGTAATTGAGTGTGTGCTGCACTATTGGAGTGTCTGTAATTGAGGGTGTGCTGCACTATTGGAGTGTCAGTAATTGAGGGTGTGCTGCACTATTGGAGTGTCAGTAATTGAGGGAGTGCTGCACTATTGGAGTGTCAGTAATTGAGGGTGTGCTGCACTATTGGAGGGTCAGTAATTGAGGGTGTGCTGCACTATTGGAGGGTCAGTAATTGAGGGTGTGCTTCACTATTGGAGAGTCAGTAATTGAGGGTGTGCTGGACTATTGGATGGTCAGTAATTGAGGGTGAGCTGCACTATTGGAGGGTCAGTAATTGAGGGTATGCTGCATTAATGGAGTGTCAGTAATTGAGGGTGTGCTGCACTATTGGAGGGTCAGTAATTGAGGGTGTGCTGCACTATTGGTCTGTCAGTAATTGAGGGTGTGCTGCACTTTTGGAGTGTCAGTAATTGAGGGTGTGCTTCACTATTGGAGGGTCAGTAATTGAGGGTTTGCTGCACTATTGGAGTGTCATTAATTGAGTGTGTGCTGCACTATTGGAGTGTCAGTAATTGAGGGTGTGCAGCACTTTTGGAGTGTCAGTAATTGAGGGTGTGCTTCACTATTGGAGGGTCAGTAATTGAGGGTGTGCAGCACTTTTGGAGTGTCAGTAATTGAGGGTGTGCAGCACTTTTGGAGTGTCAGTAATTGAGGGTGTGCTTCACTATTGGAGTGTCAGTAATTGAGGGTGTGCAGCACTTTTGGAGTGTCAGTAATTGAGGGTGTGCTTCACTATTGGAGTGTCAGTAATTGAGGGTGTGCTGCACTATTGGAGGGTCAGTAATTGAGGGTGTGCAGCACTTTTGGAGTGTCATTAATTGAGGGTGTGCTGCACTTTTGGAGTATCAGTAATTGAGGGTGTGCTGCACTATTGGTCTGTCAGTAAATGAGGATGTGCAGCACTATTGGAGTGTCAGTAATTGAGGGAGTGCTGCACTATTGGAGTGTCAGTAATTGAGGGAGTGCTGCACTATTGGAGTGTCAGTAATTGAGGGTGTGCTGCACTATTGGAGTGTCATTAATTGAGGGTGTGCTGCACTATTGGAGTGTCAGTAAGTGAGGGTGTGCTTCACTATTGGAGGGTCATTAATTGAGGGTGTGCTGCACTATTGGAGTGTCAGTAATTGAGGGAGTGCTGCACTATTGGAGTGTCAGTAATTGAGGGTGTGCTGCACTATTGGAGTGTCATTAATTGAGGGTGTGCTGCACTATTGGAGTGTCAGTAAGTGAGGGTGTGCTGCACTATTGGAGGGTCAGTAATTGAGGGTGTGCTACACTATTGGAGTGTCAGTAATTGAGGGTGTGCTGCACTATTGGAGAATCAGTAATTGAGGGTGTGCTGCACTATTGGAGAGTCAGTAATTGAGGGTGTGCAGCACTATTGGAGTGTCATTAATTGAGGGTGTGCTGCACTATTGGAGTGTCAGTAATTGAGGGTGTGCTGCACTATTGGAGTGTCAGTAATTGAGGGAGTGCTGCACTATTGGAGTGTCATTAATTGAGGGTGTGCTGCACTATTGGAGTGTCAGTAATTGAGGGTGTGCAGCACTATTGGAGTGTCATTAATTGAGGGTGTGCTGCACTATTGGAGTGTCAGTAATTGAGGGTGTGCTGCACTATTGGAGTGTCATTAATTGAGGGTGTGCTGCACTATTGGAGTGTCAGTAATTGAGGGAGTGCTGCACTATTGGAGTGTCAGTAATTGAGGGTGTGCTGCACTTTTGGAGTGTCAGTAATTGAGGGTGTGCTGCACTATTGGAGTATCAGTAATTGAGGGTGTGCTGCACTATTGGAGTGTCAGTAATTGAGGGTGTGCTGCACTATTGGAGTATCAGTAATTGAGGGTGTGCTGCACTATTGGAGTGTCAGTAATTGAGGGTGTGCTGCACTATTGGAGTGTCAGTAATTGAGGGTGTGCTGCACTATTGGAGTGTCAGTAATTGAGGGTGTGCTGCACTATTTTAGTGTCAGTAATTGAGGGTGTGCTGCACTTTTGGAATGTCAGTAATTGAGGGTGTGCTGCACTATTGGAGTGTCAGTAATTGAGGGTGTGCTGCACTATTGGAGTGTCAGTAATTGAGGGTGTGCTGCACTATTGGAGTGTCAGTAATTGAGGGTGTGCTGCACTATTGGAGTGTCAGTAATTGAGGGTGTGCTGCACTATTGGAGTGTGAGTAATTGAGGGTGTGCTGCACCATTGGAGTGTGAGTAATTGAGGGTGTGCTGCACTATTGGAGGGTCTGTAATTGAGGGTGTGCTGCACTATTGGAGTGTCAGTAATTGAGGGTGTGCTGCACTATTGGAGTGTGAGTAATTGAGGGTGTGCTGCACTATTGGAGTGTCAGTAATTGAGGGTGTGCTGCACTATTGGAGTGTGAGTAATTGAGGGTGTGCTGCACTATTGGAGTGTCAGTAATTGAGGGTGTGCTGCACTATTGGAGTGTCAGTAATTGAGGGTGTGCTGCACTATTGGAGTGTCAGTAACTGAGGGTGTGCTGCACTATTGGAGTGTCAGTAATTGAGGGTGTGCTGCACTATTGGAGTGTCAGTAATTGAGGGTGTGCTGCACTATTGGAGAGTCAGTAATTGAGGGTGTGCTGTACTATTGGAATGTCAGTAATTGAGGGTGTGCTGCACTATTGGAGTGTCAGTAATTGAGGGTGTGCTGCACTATTGGAGAGTCAGTAATTGAGGGTGTGCTGTACTATTGGAGTGTCAGTAATTGAGGGTGTGCTGCACTATTGGAGAGTCAGTAATTGAGGGTGTGCTGTACTATTGGAGTGTCAGTAATTGAGGGTGTGCTGCACTATTGGAGAGTCAGTAATTGAGGGTGTGCTGTACTATTGGAGTGTCAGTAATTGAGGGTGTGCTGCACTATTGGAGAGTCAGTAATTGAGGGTGTGCTGCACTATTGGAGGGTCAGTAATTGAGGGTGTGCTGCACTTTTGGAGTGTCAGTAATTGAGGGTGTGCTTAACTATTGGAGGGTCAGTAATTAAAGGGACAGTGAGTGAGATCACCGATTGGTTAGTTGGACAGACTTTGAGATCATGGGGATTTTAAAGGGTCAGAGAGTGTGATCACCGGGAAGTTAAAGTGATAGAGAGTGAGATCACGGGGAGTTTAAATGGACAGTGAGTGAGATCACGAGGAGGTTACCGGGACCGGGAGTGAGATCACGGGTAGGTTAACGGGACAAAGAGTGATATCACGGGGATGTTAAAGGGACAGAGAGTGAGAACGCGGGGAGTTTAAAGGCGAAAGAAAGAGATCACTGGGAGGTTAAAGGTACAGACTGTGATATCACGGATTGGTTAACGGGACAGAGAGAGATTACGGAGTGGTTAAAGCGACAGAGAGTGAGATCACGGGGAGGTAAAAGGGACAGAGAGTGATTTCACGGGGAGGTTAAAGGGACAGAAAGTGAGATCACGGGAAGGTTAAAGGGACAGAGAGTGAGATCACGGGGAAGTTAAAGGGACAGAGAGTGAGATCACGGGAAGGTTAAAGGGACAGAAAGTGAGATCACGGGGAGGTTAAAGGGACAGAGAGTGAGATCACGGGGAGGTTAAAGGGACAGTGATTGAGATCACCGATTGGTTAATGGGACAGAGAGTGAGATCACGGGGAGGTTAAAGGGACAGAGTGTGAGATCAATGTGAGTGTAAAGGGACAGAGAGTGAGGTTATGGGGAGGTTAATGGGACAGAGATTAAGATCAAGGGAAGATTAATGGGACAGAGTGAGATCACGGGGAGGTTAAAGGGACAGTGAGTGCGATCACGGGGAAGTTAAAGGGACGGAGAGTGAGTTGACGGGGTGTTTAAAGGGACAGAGAGTGAGATCACGGGGTGGTTAAAGGGATAGAGAGTGAGATCACGGGGAGTTTAAGGGACAGAGAGTGAGATCACGGGGATGTTAAAGGGACAAAGAGTGATATCACGTTGAGTTTAAAGGGAGAGAGAGTGAGAACACGTGGAGTTTAAAGGGAAAGAAAGAGATCACTGGGAGGTTAAAGGGACAGAGAGAGAGATCACGGGGAGGTTAAAGGGACAGAGAGAAATTACGGGGAGGTTAAAGCGACAGAGAGGGATCACGGGTTGGTTAAAGGGACAGAGAGTGAAATCACGGGGAGGTTAAAGGGACAGAGTGCTAAATCAGGGAGGTTAAAGGGACAGAGAGTGAGATCACTGGGTAGTTAAAGGGACAGAGATTTAGATCACGGGGAGGTTAACGGGACAGAGAGTGAGATCACGGATAGGTTAAAGGGACAGAGAGAGATTATGGGTTGGTTAAAGCGACAGAGAGTGAGATCACGGGGAGGTTAAAGGGACAGAGAGTGTGATCACGGGGAGGTTAAAGGGACAGAGAGTGAGATCACGGCGAGGTTAAAGGGACAGCGAGTGAGTTCACGGGGAGGTTAAAGGGACAGAGAGTTAGATGACGGGGAGTTTAAATGGACAGACAGTGAGATCACGGGGAGTTTAATGGGACAGAGAGTGAGATCACAGGGAGGTTAAAAGGACAGAGAGTGAGATCACGGGAAAGTTAAGGTGACAGAAAGTGAGATCAGGGGCAGGATAAAGGGAGAGAGAGTGAGATCATGGGGAGGTTAAAGGGACAGAGAGTGATTTCACGGGGAGGTTAAAGGAACAGAGAGTTAGATGACGGGGAGGTTAAAAGGACAGAGAATGAGTTCAAGGGGAGGTTAAAGGGGTAGAAAGTTAGTTGACGGGGAGGTAAAATGGACAGGGAGTGAGATCACGGAGAGGTTAAAGGGTCAGAGATTGAGATCACGGGGAGCTTAAAGGGACAGAGAGTGAGATCACGGGGAGGTAAAAGGGACAGAGAGTGAGATGACGGGGAGATTAAAGGGACAGAGAGTGAGAACACCGGGAGGTTAAAGGGACAGAAATTGAGATCGCGGGGAGGTTAAAGGGACAGAGATTGAGTGCACGGGGAGGTTAAAGGGATAGAGAGCGAGATGACGGGGAGTTTAAAGGGACAGAGAGTGTGATCACGGGGAGGTTAAAGGGACAGAGAGTGAGATCACGGGAAGAATAAAGGGACAGAGAGTGAGATAACGGGAAGAATAAAGGGACAGGGAGTGAGATCACTGGGAAGTTAACGGGACAGAGATTTAGATCACGGGCAGGTTAACGGGACAGAGAGTGAGATCACGGGGAGGTTAAAGGGACAGAGAGTGAGATCACGGGGAGGTTAAATGGACAGACAGTGAGATCACGGGGAGGTTAATGGGACAGAGAGTGAGATCACGGTGCGGTTAAAGGGACAGAGAGTGAGATCACGGGGCGGTTAAAGGGACAGAGAGTTACATCACGGGGAGGTTAATGGGACAGAGATTAAGATCACGGGAAGATTAAGGGGACAAAGTGAGATCACGCGGAGTTTAAAGGGACAGAAAGTGAGTTCACGGGGAGGTTAAAGGGACAGAGAGTGAGATCACTGGAAAGTTAAGGCGACAGAGAGTGAGAAGAGGGGCAGGATAAAGGGAGAGAGAGTTGAGATCATGGGGAGGTTAAAGGGACAGAGAGTGAATTCACGGGGAGGTTAAAGGGACAGAGAGTGAGATGACGGGGAGATTAAAGGGACAGTGAGATCACGGGGAGGTTAAAGGGACAGTGAGTGAGATCACGGGGAGGTTAAAGGAACAGAGAGTGAGATCATGCGAAGTTTAAACGAGAGTGAGGTCACGGGGAAGTTAAAGGGACAGAGAGTGAGATCACGGGGAGGTAAAAGGGACGGAGAGTGAGATCACCGGGAGGTTAAAGGGACAGACAATGAGATCAAGGGCAGGTTAAAGGGACAGAAATTGAGATCACGGGGAGGTTAAATGGACAGAGATTGAGTGCACAGGGAGGTTAAAGGGACAGAGAGCGAGATCACGGGGAGTTTAAAGGGACAGAGAGTGTGATCACGGGGAGGTTAAAGGGACAGAGTGTGATCACGGGAAGAAAAAAGGGACAGAGAGTGAGATCACGGGGTGGATAAAGTTAAAGAGAGTGAGATCACTGGGAAGTTAACGGGACAGAGAGTGAGATTACGGGGAGGTTAAAGCGACTGAGTGTGAGATCACGGGGAGGTTAAATGGACAGAGAGTGAGATCACGGGGAGGTTAAATGGACAGACAGTGAGATCACGGGGAGGTTAATGGTACAGAGAGTGAGATCAAAAGGGCGGTTAAAGGGACAGAGAGTGAGATCACGGGTAGGTAAAAGGGACAGAGAGTGAGATCACGGGGCGGTTAAAGGGACAGAGAGTTACATCACGGGGAGGTTAATGGGACAGAGATTAAGATCACGGGAAGATTAAGGGGACAAAGTGAAATAACGCGGAGTTTAAAGGGACAGAAAGTGAGATCATGGGAAGTTTAAAAGGACAGAGAGTGAGATCTCGGGGAGGTTAAAAGGACAGAGAGAGTTAAGGTGGAGGTTAAAGCGACAGAGTGAGATCACGGGGTGGTTAAATGGACAGAGATTGAGATCACGGGAAGATTAAATGGACAGAGTGAGATCACTGGGACGTTAAAGGGACAGAGATTGGGATCACGGGGAGGTTAACGGGACAGAGAGAGAGATCACGGGGCTTTTAAAGGGACAGAGAGTTAGATCAAGGGGTAGTTAAAGGGACAGAGAGTGAGATTACGGGGTGGTTAGAGGGACAGAGAGTTAGATGACAGTGAGGTTAAATGGACAGAGAGTGAGATCACGGGGAGGTTAAAGGGACACAGATTGAGCTCACAGGGAGGTTAAAGGGACAGAGAGTCAGATCACAGGGAGGATAAAGGGACAGAGAGTTAGATGACGGGGAGTTTAAATGGACAGACAGTGAGATCAGGGGGAGGTTAATGGGAGAGAGAGTGAGATCACGGGGAGGTTAAAGGGACAGAGAGTTAGATGACGGGGAGGTTAAATGGACAGACAGTGAGATCACGGGGAGGTTGTAGGGACAGAGATTGAGATCACGGGGAGGTTAAAGGGACAGAGAGTGAGATCACTGGGAGGTTAAAGGGATAGAGAGTGAGATCACGGGGAGTTTAAAGGGAAAGACAGAGATCACTGGGAGGTTAAAGGGACAGACAGTGATATCGCGGGGAGGTTAAAGCGACAGAGATTTAGATCACGGGGAGGTTAACGGGACAGAGAGAGATTACGGGGTGGTTAAAGCGACAGAGTGAGATCACGGGGAGGTAAAAGGGACAGAGAGTGATTTCACGGGGGGATAAAGGGACAGAGAGTGAGATCACGGGGAGTTTAAAGGGAAAGACAGAGATCACGGGGAGGTTAAAGGGACAGAGAGTGAAATTAAGGGGAGGTTAATGGGACATAGAGTGAGATCTCGGGGTGGTTAAGCGACAGAGAGTGAGATCACGGGGAGGTAAAAGGGACAGAGAGTGATTTCACGGGGAGGTTAAAGGGACAGATAGTGAGATCACGGCGAGGTTAAAGGGTCAGAGAGTGAGATCACGGGGAGGTAAAAGGGACGGAGAGTGAGATCATGGGGAGGTTATAGGGACAGACAATGAGATCAAGGACAGGTTAAAGGGACAGAAATTGAGATCACGGGGAGGTTAAATGGACAGAGATTGAGTGCACGGGGAGGTTAAAGGGACAGAGAGCAAGATCACGGGGAGGTTGTAGGGACAGGGAGTGAGATCACTGGTAAGTTATCGGGACAAAGAGTGAGATCACGGTGATGTAAAAGGGACAGAGAGTGATATCACGGTGAGTTTATAGGGACAGAGAGTGAGAACACGGGGAGTTTAAAAGGAAAGACAGAGAACACTGGGAGGTTAAAGGGACAGACAGTGATATCGCGGATTGGTTAAAGGGACAGAGAATGATATCACGGGGAGGTTAAAGGGACAGAGTGCGAAATCAGTGAGGTTAAAGGGACAGAGATTGAGATCACTGGGAAGTTAAAGCGACAGAGATATTGATCACGGGGAGGTTAACGGGACAGAGAGAGATTACGGGGTGGTTAAAGCGACAGAGTGAGATCACGGGGAGGTAAAAGGGACAGAGAGTGATTTCACGGGGGGATAAAGGGACAGAGAGTGAGATCACGGGGAGGTTAAAGGGACAGAGAGTGAGATCACGGGGTGGTTAAAGCGACAGAGAGTGAGATCACGGGGAGGTAAAAGGGACAGAGAGTGATTTCACAGGGAGGTTAAAGTGACAGAGAGTGAGATCACCAGGAGGTAAATGGGACAGAGATTAAGATCAAGGGAAGATTAATGGGAGAGAGTGAGATCACGGGGAGGTTAAAGGGAAAGAGAGTGAGATCACGCGGAGGTTAAAGGGACAGTGAGTGTGATCACGGGGAAGTTAAAGGGACAGAGAGTGAGATCACGGGTGAGGTTAAAGGGACAGAGTGTGAGATGACGGGGAGATTAAAGGGACAGAGAGAGAGATTACGGGGAGGTTAATGGGACAGAGGGTGAGATCACGGGGAGGTCAAAGGGACAGAGAGTGAGATCAAGGGTGAGGTTAAAGGGACAGAGTGTGAGATAATGGGAAGTTTAAAGGGAGAGAGAGTGAGATCTCGGGGAGTTTAAAGGGACAGAGAGTGAGAATACCTGGAGGTTTAAGGGACAGAGAGTGAGATCACTGGGAGGTTAAAGGTACAGAGAGTGAGATCACGGGGAGGTAAAAGGGACAGAGAGTGAGATCACGGGGAGGTTAAAGGGACAGTGAGAGAGATCACGGGGAGTTTAAAGGGACAGAGAGTGAGAACACGGGTGTTTAAAGGGAAAGACAGAGATCTCTGGGAGGTTAAAGGAACAGAGAGAGAGATCACGGGGAGGATAAAGGGACAGAGATTTAGATCACGGGGAGGTTAACGGGACAGAGAGTGAGATCACGGATAGGTGAAAGGGACAGAGAGAAATTATGGGGAGGTTAAAGCGACAGAGAGTGAGATCACGGGGAGGTTAAAGGGACAGAGAGTGAGATCAGGGGAAGTTTAAAAGGACAGAGATTTAGATCACGGGGAGGTTAACGGGATAGAGAGTGAGATCACGGCGAGGTTAAAGGGACAGCGAGTGAGTTCACGGGGAGGTTAAAGGGACAGAGAGTGAGATCACGGGAAAGTTAAGGCGACAGAGAGTGAGATCAGGGGCAGGATAAAGGGAGAGAGAGTGAGATCATGGGGAGGTTAAAGGGACAGAGAGTGAATTCACGGGGAGGTTAAAGGGACAGAGAGTTAGATGACGGGGAGGTTAAATGGACAGTCAGTGAGATCACGGGGAGGTTAAAGGGACAGAGAGTGAGTTCAAGGGGAGGTTAAAGGGGTAGAAAGCTAGTTGACGGGGAGGTTAAATGGACAGAGAGTGAGATCATGGAGAGGTTAAAGGATCAGAGATTGATATCACGGGGAGCTTAAAGGGACAGAGAGTGAGATCACGGGGAGGTAAAAGGGACAGAGAGTGAGATGACGGGGAGATTAAAGGGACAGAGAGTGAGATCACGGGGAGGTTAATGGGACAGAGAGTGAGATCACGGGGAGGTTAAAGGGACAGAGAGTGAGATCACGGGGAGATTAAAGGTACAGAAAGTGAGATCGTGCGAACATTAAACGAGAGTGAGTTCACGGGGAAGTTAAAGGGACAGCGAGTGAGATCACGGGGAGGTAAAAGGGACAGAGAGTGAGAACACCGGGAGGTTAAAGGGACAGATAATGAGATCACGGGCTGGTTAAAGGGACAGAAATTGAGATCATGGGGAGGTTAAAGGGACAGTGATTGAGTGCACGGGGAGGTTAAAGGGACAGAGAGTGAGATGACGGGGAGTTTAAAGGGACAGAGAGTGTGATCACGGGGAGGTTAAAGGGACAGAGAGTGAGATCACGGTAAGAATAAAGGGACAGAGAGTGAGATTATGGGGAGGTTAAAGGGACAGAGAGTGAGATCACGGGGTGGATAAAGTTAAAGAGAGTGAGATCACTGGGAAGTTAACGGGACAGAGAGTGAGATTACGGGGAGGTTAAAGGGACAGAGTGAGATCACGGGGAGTTTAAAGGGACAGAGAGTGAGATCACGAGGCGGTTAAAGGGACAGAGAGTGAGATCACGGGGAGGTTAAAGGGACAGAAAGTGAGATCACGGGGCGGTTAAAGGGACAGTGAGTGAGATCACGGGGAGTTTAAAGGGGTAGAGAGTGTGATCACGGGGAGGTTAAAGGGACAGAGAGTGAGATCACGGGAAGTTTAAAGGGACAGAGAGTGAGATCACGGGGAGGTTAAAGGGACAGTGAGTGCGATAACGGGGAGGTTAAAGGGACAGAGAGTGAGAACACGGGGAGGTTAAATGGTCAAAGAGTGAGATCACGGGGAGATTAAAGGGACAGTGAGTGAGATCACGGGGAGTTTAAAGGGGTAGAGAGTGTGATCACGGGGAGGTTAAAGGGACAGAGAGTGAGATCACGGGAAGTTTAAAGGGACAGAGAGTGAGATCACGGGGAGGTTAAAGGGACAGAGAGAGTTAAGGGGGTGGTTAAATGGACAGAGAGTGAGATCACGGCAAGTTTAAAGGGACAGAGATTGAGATCACGGGAAGTTTAAAGGGACAGAGAGTGAGATCACGGGGAGGTTAAAGGGACAGAGAGTGAGATCACGGGAAGTTTAAAGGGACAGAGAGTGAGATCACGGGGAGGTTAAAGGGACAGAGAGAGTTAAGGGGGTGGTTAAATGGACAGAGAGTGAGATCACGGGAAGTTTAAAGGGACAGAGATTGAGATCACGGGAAGTTTACAGGGACAGAGAGTGAGATCACGGGGAGGTTAAAGGGACAGAGAGAGTTAAGGGGGTGGTTAAAGGGACAGAGAGTGTGGTCACGGGGAAGATAAAGGGACAGAGAGTGAGAACACGGGGTGGTTAAACGGACAGAGATTGAGAACACAGGGTTTTTAAAGGGAAAGACAGAGATCACTAGGAGGTTAAAGGGACAGAGAGACAGATCACGGGGAGGTAAAAGGGACAGAGAGTGAGATCACGGGGAGTTTAAAGGGACAGAGAGTGTGATCACGGGGAGGTTTAAGGGACAGAGAGTGAGATCACGGGAAGGTTAAAGGGACAGAGAGTGAGATTACGGGGAGGTTAAAGGGACAGAGAGTGAGATCACGGGGCGGTTAAAGGGACAGAGAGTTAGATCACGGGGAGGTTAAAGGGACAGAGATTATGATCACGGGAAGATTAAAAGAACAGAGTGAGATCACGGGGAGGTTAAAGGGACAGTGAGTGAGATCACGGGGAGTTTAAAGGGACAGAGAATGAGATCACGGGGAGTTTAAAGGAACAGAGAGTGAGAATACCTGGAGGTTAAAGGGACATAGAGAGAGATCACCGGGAGGTTAAAGGGACAGAGAGAGAGATCATGGGGAGGTAAAAGGGACAGAGAGTGAGATCACGGGGAGGTGAAAGGGACAGTGAGAGAGATCACGGGTAGGTTAACTGGACAATGACTGAGATCACGGGGATGGTAAAGGGACAGAAAGTGATATCACGGTGAGTTTAAAGGGACAGAGAGTGAGAACACGGGGTGTTTAAAGGGAAAGACAGAGATCACTGGGAGGTTAAAGGTACAGAGAGAGAGATCACGGGGAGGAGAAAGGTACAGAGAGATTACGGGTAGGTAAAAGCGACAGAGATGGATCACGGGGTGGTTAAATGAACAGAGAGTGAGATCACGGGGAGGTTAAAGGGACAGATAGTGAGATCAGGGGAAGTTTAAAAGGACGGCAAAGTTCCGGCGAAAGAGAGTGAGATCAGGTGCAGGTTAAAGGGAGAGAGAGTGAGATCAAGGGAGGTTAAAGGGACAGAGATTGAGTTCACTGGGAGGTTAAAGGGACAGAGAGTTAGATGATGGGGAGGTTAAATGGACAGACAGTGAGATCACGGGGAGATTAAAGGGACAGAGAGTGAGATCAAGGGGTGGTTAAATGGATAGAAAGTTAGTTGACGGGGAGGTTAAATGGACAGAGCGTGAGATCACGGGGAGGTTAAATGGTCAGAGATTGAGATCACGGCGAGCTTAAAGGGACAGAGAGTGAGATCACGGGGAGGTTAATGGGACAGAGAGTGAGATCACGGGGAGTTTAATGGGACAGAGAGTGAGATCACGGGGAGGTTAAAGGGAAGAGAGTGAGATCACGGGGAGGTTAAAGGGACAGAGAGTGTGATCACCGGGAGGTTAAAGGGGCAGGGATGGAGGTAATGGGGAAATTAAAGGGACAGAGAGTGAGATCACGGGGAGGTTTAAGGAAAAGACAATGAGATCACGGGCAGGTTAACGGGACAATGAGTGAGATCACGGGGAGGTTAAAGGGACAGCGAGTGAGAACACGGGGTGTTTAAAGGGAAAGACAGAGATCACTGGGAAGTTAAAGGGAGAGAGAGAGAGATCACGGGGAGGATAAAGGGACAGAGAGAGATTACGGGTAGGTTAAAACGACAGAGATGGGTCACGGGGTGGTTAAAGGGACAGAGAGTGAGATCAAGGGGAGGTTAAAGGGACAGAGAGCTAAATCAGGGAGATTAAAGGGACAGAGAGTGAGATCACTGGGAAATTAAAGGGACAGAGATTTAGATCACGGGGAGGTTAAAGCGACAGAGAGTGAAATCACGGGGAGGTTAAATGGACAGAGATTGAGATCACGGGGAGGTTAAAGGGACAGAGAGTGAAATCACGGGGAGGTTAAATGGACAGAGAGTGAGATCACGGGGAGGTTAAATGAACAGAGTGAGATCAATGGGACTTTAAAGGACAGAGATTGGGATCACGGGGAGGTAAAAGGGACAGAGAGTAAGATCACGGGGAAGTTAAAGGGACAGAGAGTGAGATTACGGGGTGGTTAAAGGGACAGAGAGTTAGATGACTGGAAGGTTAAAGGGACTGAGAGTGAGCTCACGGGGCGGTCAAAGGGACAGAGAGTGAGATGACGGGTATATTAAAGGGACGGACAGTGACATCACGGGGAGGTAAAAGGGACAGAGAGTGAGATCACGGGAAGGTTAAAGGGACAGAGAGTTAGATGACGGGGATAGTAAAGGGACTGACAGTGAGATCACGGGGAGGTAAAAGGGACAGAGAGAGAGATCACGGGGAGGTTAAAGTGACAGAGAGTGAGATCACTGGGAGGTTAAACGGACAGAGAGTGAGATCACGGGAGGGTTAAAGGGACAGAGAGTGAGATCACAGGGAAGTTAAAGGGACAGAGTGTAAGATCAAGGGTAGGTTAAAGGGACAGAGATTGAGATCACTTGGAGGTTAAAGGGACAGAGAGTGAGTTAAGTGAAGGTTAAAGGGCCAGAGATTGAGAACAAGGCGAGGTTAAAGGAACAGAGAGTGAGATCACGGAGATGTTAAAGGGACAGAGAGTGAGATCACGGGGAGATTAAAGGGACAGTGAGTGAGATCACTGGGATGTTAAATGGACTGAGATTGAGATCACGGGGTGGTTAAAGGGACAGAGAGAGAGATCACGGGTAGTATAAAAGTACAGAGACTGAGATCATGGGGAGGTTAAAGGGACAGGGAGAGAGATCACGGGGAGGTGAAACGCACGCAGAGTGAGATCACGGGGAGTTAAAGGGACAGAGAGTGAGATCACGGGGAGGCTTAAAGGAAGGAGAGTGAGATCACGTGGAGGTTAAAGGGACAGAGAGTGAGATTACGGGGAGTTTAAAGGGACAGAGAGTGAGATCACGGGAGTGTAAAAGGAATAGAGAGTGAGATCACGGGGAGGTTTAAAGGAAGGAGAGTGAGATCACGTGGAGGTTAAAGGGACAGAGAGTGAGATTACGGGGAGGTTAAAAACAGTGAAAGTGAGATCACGGGGAGGTTAAAGTGGCTGAGAGCGAGATCACGGGGAGGTTAAATGGACAGAGAGTGAGCTCACGGGGAGGTTAAAGGGACAGAGAGTGAGATCACAGGAGGGTTAAAGGGACAGAGAGTGAGATCACGGGGAAGTTAAAGGGACAGAGAGTGAGATCATGGGGAGGTTAAAGGGAATGAGAGTAAGATCACTGGGAGGTTAATGTGACTGAAAGTGAGATCACGGGGAGGTTAAAGGGACTGAGAGTGAGATCACGGGGTGGTTAAAGGGACAGAGATTGAGATTACGGGGAGGTTAAAGGGACTGAGAGTGAGATCACGGGGAGGTTAAAGGGACAGAGATTGAGATTACGGGGACGTTAAAGGGACAGTGAGTGAGATCACGGGGAAGTTAAAGGGACTGAGAGTGAGATCACGGGGAGGTTAAATGGGCAGAGAGTAGGATCACGGGGAGGTTAAAGGGAAAGACAGTGAGATCACGGGGATGTTATAGGGACAGAGGATGAGAACACGGGGAGGTTACAGGGACATTGAGTGAGATCACAGGAGGGTTAAAGGGACAGAGAGTGAGATCACTTGGAGGTTAAAGGGACAGAGAGTGAGTTAACGGGAGGTTAAAGGGCCAGAGATTGAGATCACGGAGATGTTAATGGGACAGAGATTGAGATCACTTGGAGGTTAAAGGGACAGAGAGTGAGTTAAGTGGAGGTCAAAGGGCCAGAGATTGAGAGCACGGCGAGGTTAAAGGAACAGAGAGTGAGAGCACGGAGATGTTAAGGGGACAGAGAGTGAGATCACGGGGAGATTAAAGGGACATAGAGTGAGATCACAGGGATGTTAAAGGGACAGAAGGTGACATCAGGGGGAGGTGAAAGGGACAGAGAGTGAGAACAGGGACAGTGAAAGGGACAGAGATTGAGATCAGGGACTGTTAAAGGGATAGAGATTGAGATCAGGCACAGTTAAAGGGACAGAGAGTGAGATCAGATACAGTGAAAGGGACAGAGAGTGAGTTCACGGGGAGTTTAAAGGGACAGAGAGTGTGATCTGTGGGAGGATAAAGGAACAGAGTGTGAGATCACGGGGAGATTAAAGGGACAGACAGTGATATCTTGGGGTGGTTTAAGGGACAGAGAGTGAGATCACGGGGAGGTTAATGGGCCAGATAGTGAGATCACGGGGAGGGTAAAGGGACAGAGAGTGAGATCACGGAGAGGTTAAAGGGACAGAGAGTTAGATGACGGGAAGGTTAAAAGGACAGAGAGTGAGATCACGGGGAGGTTAAAGGGACAGAGACTGAGATCACGTGGAGGATAAAGGGACAGAGAGTTAGATGACGGGGAGGTTAAAAGGACAGAGACTGAGATCACGGGGAATTTAAAAGCACAGAGAGTAAGATCACGGGGATTTTATAGGGACAGAGAGTGAGATCTTGGGTGGGTTAAAGGGACAGAGAGTGAGATCACGGGGCGGTTAAAGGGCCAGAGAGTTAGATGACGGGGAAGTGAAAGGGACAGACATTGAGATCGGGAACAGTAAAAAGGTCAGAAAGTGAGAACAGGTACTGTTAAAGGGACAGAGATTGAGGACATGGGGAGGTTAAAGGGACAGAGAGAGAGATCACGGGGAGATTAAATTACTGAGACTGAGATCACAGAGAGGTTAAAGGGACAGAGAGAGAGATCAAGGGTGGGTTAAAGGGACATTGAGTGAGAGCATGGCAACGTTAAAGGGACAGTGAGTGAGATCACGGTGAGTTATAAGGGATAGAGAGTGAGATCACGGGGAGGTTAAGGGGACAGAGGGTGAGAACACGGGGAGGTTAAATGAACAGAGAGTGAGATCACGGGGAGGTTAAAGGGCCAGAGACTGAGATCACGGGGAGGTTTAAGGGACAGAGAGTGAGATCACGGGGAGGTTAAAGGGTCAGAGAGAGAGATCACGAGGAGTTTAAAAGGACAGAGACTGAGATCACGGGGAGGTTAAAGGGACAGAGAGAGAGAGATCACGGGGAGGTTAAACGTACACAGAGTGAAATCACGGGGAGGTTAAAGGGACAGTGAGTGAGATCACCGGGACTTAAAACGGATAGAGAGTGAGATCACGGGGCGTTTAAAGGGACAGAGAGTGAGATCACGGGGATGTTAAAGGGACAGAGAGTGAGATGACGGGGATGTTAAAGGGACAGACAGTGAGATCACGGGGAGCTAAAAGGGACAGAGAGTCAGATCACGGGGAGGATAAAGGGACAGAGATTGTGATAGGGCACATTTAAAGGGACAGAGTGTGAGAACAGGTACTGTGAAAGGAACAGAGAGTAAGATCATGGGGAGTTTAAGGGGACAGAGAGTTAGATCACGGGGAGGTTAAAGGGACAGAGAGTGAGATCACGGGGATGGTAAAGGGACAGAGAGTGAGATCACGGTGAGGTTAAAGGGACTGAGATTGAGATCACGGGGAGGTTAAAGGGACAGAGGTTGAGATCACGGGGAGTTTCAAGGGACAGAGAGTGAGATCACGGGGAGTTTAAAAGGATGAGACTGAGATCATGGGGATGTTAAAGGGACAGAGAGTGAGATCACGGGGAGGTTAAAGGCACACAGAGTGAGATCACGGGGCGATAAAGGGACATGGAGTGAAATCACGGGGAGGTTAAGGGGACAGAGGATGAGATCACGTGGAGGTTAAAGGGCCAGATAGTGAATCACGGGGAGGTTAAAGGGACAGAGAGTGAAATCCCGGGGAGGTTAAACGTACACAGAGTGAGATCACGGGGAGGTTAAAGGGAGAGATAGTTAGATTACGGGGAGTTTAAAAGGACAGATAGTGAGATCACGGGGCGGTTAAATGGCCAGAGAGTTAGATGACGGGGAGGTTAAATGGACAGAGACTGATATCACGGGGAGGTTAAAGGGACAGAGAGAGAGATCACGGGGAGGTTAAACGTAAACAAAGTGAAATCACGGGGAGGTTAAAGGGACAGTGAGTGAGAACACGGGGATGTTAAAGGGACAGAGACTGAGATCATGGGGAGTTTAAAGGGACAGAGAGTGAGATCACGGGGTGTTAAAGGGACAGAGAGTGAGATCACGGGAGGGTAAAATGAAGAGAGAGTGAGATCACGGCGAGGTTAAAGGGACAGAGAGTGAGATCACAGAGAAGTTAAAGGTACAGAGAGTGTGATCACGGGGAGGTTAAAGGGACATAGAGTGAGATCACAGGGATGTTAAAGGGACAGAAGGTGACATCAGGGGGAGGTGAAAGGGACAGAGAGTGAGAACAGGGACAGTGAAAGGGACAGAGATTGAGATCAGGGACTGTTAACGGGATAGAGATTGAGATCAGGCACAGTTAAAGGGACAGAGAGTGAGATCAGATACAGTGAAAGGGACAGAGAGTGAGTTCACGGGGAGTTTAAAGGGACAGAGAGTGTGATCTGTGGGAGGATAAAGGAACAGAGTGTGAGATCACGGGGAGATTAAAGGGACAGACAGTGATATCATGGGGTGGTTTAAGGGACAGAGAGTGAGATCACGGGGAGGTTAATGGGCCAGATAGTGAGATCACGGGGAGGGTAAAGGGACAGAGAGTGAGATCACGGAGAGGTTAAAGGGACAGAGAGTTAGATGACGGGAAGGTTAAAAGGACAGAGAGTGAGATCACGGGGAGGTTAAAGGGACAGAGACTGAGATCACGTGGAGGATAAAGGGACAGAGAGTTAGATGACGGGGAGGTTAAAAGGACAGAGACTGAGATCACGGGGAATTTAAAAGCACAGAGAGTAAGATCACGGGGATTTTATAGGGACAGAGAGTGAGATCTTGGGTGGGTTAAAGGGACAGAGAGTGAGATCACGGGGCGGTTAAAGGGCCAGAGAGTTAGATGACGGGGAAGTGGAAGGGACAGACATTGAGATCGGGGTCAGTAAAAAGGTCAGAAAGTGAGAACAGGTACTGTTAAAGGGACAGAGATTGAGGACATGGGGAGGTTAAAGGGACAGAGAGAGAGATCACGGGGAATTTAAATTACTGAGACTGAGATCACAGAGAGGTTAAAGGGACAGAGAGAGAGATCAAGGGGAGGTTAAAGGGACAGAGGGTGAGAACACGGAGAGGTTAAATGAACAGAGTGTGAGATCACGGGGAGGTTAAGGGGACAGAGGGTGAGATCAAGGGTGGGTTAAAGGGACATTGAGTGAGAGCATGGCAACGTTAAAGGGACAGTGAGTGAGATCACGGTGAGTTATAAGGGATAGAGAGTGAGATCACTGGGAGGTTAAACGGACAGAGAGTGAGATCACGGGAGGGTTAAAGGGACAGAGAGTGAGATCACAGGGAAGTTAAAGGGACAGAGTGTAAGATCAAGGGTAGGTTAAAGGGACAGAGATTGAGATCACTTGGAGGTTAAAGGGACAGAGAGTGAGTTAAGTGGAGGTTAAAGGGCCAGAGATTGAGAACACGGCGAGGTTAAAGGAACAGAGAGTGAGATCACGGAGATGTTAAAGGGACAGAGAGTGAGATCACGGGGAGATTAAAGGGACAGTGAGTGAGATCACTGGGATGTTAAATGGACTGAGATTGAGATCACGGGGTGGTTAAAGGGACAGAGAGAGAGATCACGGGTAGTATAAAAGTACAGAGACTGAGATCATGGGGAGGTTAAAGGGACAGGGAGAGAGATCACGGGGAGGTTAAACGCACGCAGAGTGAGATCACAGGGAGTTAAAGGGACAGAGAGTGAGATCACGGGAGGGTAAAAGGAATAGAGAGTGAGATCACGTGGAGGTTAAAGGGACAGAGAATGAGATGACGGGGTGTTTAAAGGGACAGAAAGTGAGATCACGGTGATGTTAAAGGGACAGAGATTGAGATGACGGGGATGTTAAAGGGACAGACAGTGAGATCACGTGGAGGTAAAAGGGACAGAGAGTCAGATCACGGGGAGGATAAAGAGACAAAGAGTGAGATCACGGGGTGATTAAAGGGACAGAGAGTGAGATCATGGGCAGGTTAAATGGGCAGAGAGTGAGTTCACGGGGACGTTAAAGGGACAGAGAGTGTGATCACGGGGACGTTAAAGGGAAAGAGAGTGAGATCACAGGGAGGTTAAAGGGACTGAGATTGTGATCACTGGGAGGTTAAATGGACAGAGAGTGAGATCACGGGGAGGTTAAAGGGACAGAGAGTGAGGTCGCAGGGTGGTTAAAGGGACAGTGAGTGAGATCACGGGGAGGTTAAAGGGACAGAAAGTGAGATCACGGGGAGGTTAAAGGGACAGAGAGTGAGATCACGGGGAGGTTAAAGGGACAGAGAGTGAGATCATGGGGAGTTTAAAAGGACGAGACTGAGATCATGGGGAGGTTAAAGGGTCAGAGAGAGAGATCACGGGGAGGTTAAACGCACACAGAGTGAGATCACGGGGCGTTAAAGGGAAATGGAGTGAGATCACGGGGAGGTTAAAGGGGCGGAGTGTGAGTTCTCGGAGATGTTAAAGGGACAGAGAGTGAGATCACGGGGAGGTTACGGGGACAGAGAATGAGATCACGGGGAGGTTACAGGGCCAGAAAGTGAATCATGAGGAGATAATAGGAAAACAGAGTGAGATTAAGGGGAGGTAAAAGGGAGATATAGTTAGGTTACGGGGAGTTTAAAAGGACAGAAAGTGAGATCACGGGGAGGTTAATGGGCCAGAGAGTTAGATGACGGGCAGTTTAAAAGGACAGAGACTGAGATCACGGCTAGGTTAAAGGGACAGAAAGAGAGATCACGGGGAGGTTAAATGTAAACAGAGTGAGATGACGGGGAGGTTAAAGGGAAGGTGACTGAGTTCACGGGGAGTTAAAAGGGATAGAGAGTGAGATCACGGGGAGGGTAGAGGGACAGAGAGTGAGATCACGGGGAGGTTAGAGGGACAGAGAGTGAGATCACGGGGAGGTTAAAGGGACATAGAGCGAGATGACGGGGATATTAAAAGGACAGACAGTGAGATCACGGGAGGGTAAAAGGGAGTGAGAGTGAGATCACGGAGAGGTTAAAGGGACAGAGAGTGTGATTACGGGGAGGTTAAAGGGACAGTGAGTGAGATCACGGGGAGGTTAAAGGGACAGAGAGAGAGGTCACGGGGAGGTTAAATGGACAGAGAGTAAGATCACGGGGAGGTTAATGGGACAGAGAGTAAGATCACGGGGATGTTATAGGGACAGAGGGTGAGATCACGGGGAGGTTAAAGGGACAGGTAGTGAGATCACGGGAGGGTTAACGGGACAGAGAGTGAGATCACGGGGAGGATAAAGGGACAGAGATTATGATCGGGCACATTTAAAGGGACAGAGAGTGAGAACAGGTATCGTGAAAGGAACAGAGAGTAAGATCATGGGGAGTGTAAGGGGACAGAGAGTTAGATCACGGGGAGGTTAAAGGGACAGAGCGTGAGATCACTGGGATGTTAAAGGGACAGAGAGTGAGGTCACGGGGAGGTTAAAGGGACAGAGATTGAGACCACGGGGAGGTTAAAAGGACAGAGATTGAGATCGGGGACAGTCAAACGGACAAAAAGTGAGAACAGAGACTGTTAAAGGATCAGAAATTGAGTTAACGGGGAGTTTGAAGGGACAGAGAGTGAGATTACGAGGAGGTTAAAGGGACAGAAAGTGAGATCACGGGGAGGTTAAAGGGACAGAGATTGAGATCACGAGGAGTTTAAAAGGACGAGACTGAGATCATGGGGAGGTTAAAGGGTCAGGGAGTGAGATCTCGGAGATGATAAAGGTACAGAGAGTGAGATCACGGGGAGTTTAAAGGTACAGAGAGAGAGATCACGGGGAGGTTAAACGTAAATAGAGTGAGATCACGGGGAGGTTAAAAGGACAGTGACTGAGATCACGGGGAGTTAAAATGGATAGAGAGTGAGATCAAGGGGAGGTTAGAGGGACAGAGAGTGAGCTCACGGGGAGGTTAAAGGGACATAGAGCGAGATGACGGGGATATTAAAGGGTCAGACAGTGAGATCACGGGGAGGTAAAAGAGACTGAGAGTGAGATCACGGAGAGGTTAAAGGGACAGAGAGTGTGATTAGGGGGAGGTTAAAGGGACAGAGAGAGAGATCACGGGGAGGTTAAATGTACAGAGAGTAAGATCACGGGGAGGTTAAAGGGACAGAGAGTGAGATCACGGGGAGGTTAAAGGGACAGAGATTGAGATCACGGGGATGTTATAGGGACAGAGGGTGAGATCACGGGGGGGTTAAAGGGACAGAGAGTGAGATCACGTGAGGGTTAAAGGGACAGAGAGTGAGATCACGGGGAGGATAAAGGGACAGAGATTGTGATCGGGCACATTTAAAGGGACAGAGTGTGAGAACAGGTACAGTGAAAGGAACAGAGAGTAAGATCATGGGGAGGTTAAAGGGACAGAGAGAGAGATCACGGCGAGTTTAAAAGGACAGAGACTGAGATCACGGAAAGGTTAAAGGGACAGAGAGAGAGATCATGGGGAGGTTAAACGTACACAGAGTGAAATCACGGGGAGGTTAAAGGGACAGTGCGTGAGATCACCGGGACTTAAAACGGATAGAGAGTGAGATCACGGGGTGATTAAAGGGACAGAGAGTGAGATCATGGGCAGGTTAAATGGGCAGGGAGTGAGTTCACGGGGACGTTAAAGGGACAGAGAGTGTGATCACGGGGAGGTTAAACGTAAACAGAGTGAGATCACGGGGAGGTTAAAGGGACAGAGATTGAGATGACGGGGAGGTTAAAGGGACAGACAGTGAGATCACGGGGAGGTTGAAGGGACAGAGAGTGTGATTACGGGGAGTTTAAAGGGACAGTGAGTGAGATCACGAAGAGGTTAAAGGGACAGAGAGACAGATGACGGGGAGGTTAAATGGACAGAAAGTAAGATCGCGGGGAGGTTAAAGGGTCAGAGAGTGAGATCACGGGGAGCTTAAAGGGACAGAGAGTAAGATCACGGGGATGTTATTGGGACAGAGGGTGAGATCACGGGGAGGTTAAAGGGACAGGGAGTGAGATCACGGGGAGGATAAAGGGACAGAGATTGTGATCGGGCACAGTTAAAGGGACAGAGAGTGAGAACAGGTACAGTGAAAGGAACAGAGAGTAAGATCAAGGGGAGTTTAAGGGGACAAAGAGTGAGATCAAGGGGAGGTTAAAGGGACAGAGAGTGAGATCACTGGGATGTTAAATGGACAGACAGTGAGGTCACGGGGAGGTTAAATGGACAGAGAGAGAGATCACGGGGAGGTTAAACATAAACAGAGTGAGATCACGGGGAGATTAAAGAGACAGTGACTGAGATCACGGGGAGTTAAAAGGGATAGAGAGTGAGATCATGAGGAGGTTAGAGGGACAGAGAGTGAGATCACGGGGAGGTTAAAGGGACATAGAGTGAGATGACGGGGATATTAAAAGGACAGACAGTGAGATCACGGGGAGGTAAATGGGACTGAGAGTGAGATCACGGAGAGGTTAAAGGGACAGAGAGTGTGATTGCGGGGAGGTAAAAGGGACAGTGAGTGAAATCACGGTGAGGTTAAAGGGACACAGAGTGAGATCACGGGGAGGTTAAAGGGAGAGAGATTGAGACCACGGGGAGGTTAAAGGGACAGAGATTGAGATCGGGGACAGTCAAACGGATAAAAAGTGTGAACAGGGACTGTTAAAGGGACAGAGATTGAGATCACGGGAAGTTTAAAGGGACAGAGAGTGAGAAACAGGGAGATTAAAGTGACAGATAGTGAGATCACGGGGATGTTAAAGGGACAGAGATTGAGATGACGGGGAGGTTAAAAAGACAGAGATTGAGATCGGGGACAGTCAAACGGAGAAAAAGTGAGAAAAGCGACTGTTAAAGGGACAGAGATTGAGTTAACGGGGAGTTTAAAGGGAGAGAGAGTGAGATTACGAGGAGGTTAAAGGGACGGAAAGTGAGATCACGGGGAGGTTAAAGGGACAGAGAGTGAGATCACGAGGAGTTTAAAAGGACGAGACTGAGATCATGGGGAGGTTAAAGGGACAGAGAGTGAGATCACGGGGAGTTTAAAAGTACGAGACTGAGATCATGGGGAGGTTAAAGGGACAGAGAGTGATATCACGGGGAGGTTAAACGCACTCAGAGTGAGATCACGGGGAGTTAAAGGGACAGAGAGTGAGATCACGGGGCGTTAAAGGGACTTGGAGTGAGATCACGGGTAGGTTAAAGTGGCAAAGAGTGAGATCTCGGAGATGTTAAAGGGACAGAGAGTGAAATCACGGGGAGGTTAAGGGGACAGAGGATGAGATCAATGGGAGGTTAAAGGGCCAGATAGTGAATAATGTGGAGGTTAAAGGGACAGAGAGTGAAATCACGGGGAGGTTAATCGTACAGAGAGTGAGATCACGGGGAGGTTAAAGGAAGAGATAGTTAGATTACGGGGAGTTTAAAAGGACAGAGACTGATATCATGGGGAGATTAAAGGGACAGAGAGAGAGATCACGGGGAGGTTAAACGTACACAGAGTGAAATCACGGGGAGGTAAAAGGGACAGAGAGTGAGATCACGGGGAGGTTAAAGGGACAGAGAGTGAGATCACGGGGAGGTTAAAGGGGCAAAGAGTGAGTTCACGGGGACGTTAAAGTGACAGAGAGTGAGATCACGTGGAGGTTAAAGGGACTGAGAGTGAGGTCACTGGGAGGTTAAAGGGACTGAAAGTGAGATCACGGGGAGGTTAAAGTGGCTGAGAGTGAGTTAAGGGGAGGTTAAAGGGCCAGAGATTGAGAACACGGCGAGGTTAAAGGGACAGAGAGTGAGATCATGGAGATGTTAAAGGGACAGAGAGTGAGATCTCGGGGGACTCGGGGTGCGTGCGTTTAACCTCCCCGTGA